>NW_017726206.1:91395-92262 GCF_001865875.1 Lupinus angustifolius
GAGGATGAGGATGAGGACGAGGATGAGGATGAGGATAGGATCAGGATCACGATGAGGATGGGGATGAGGATGAGGATGATGATGAGGATGAAGATAGGATGAGGATGGGGATAGGATTAGGATGAGCATGAGGGGATGAGGAGGATGAGGATGAGAATTAGGATGACGATGAGGATGAGGATGAGGATGGCGGATAGGATGAGGATGAGGATGTGATGAGGATTAGAATAAGATGGGGATGAGGATGAGGAAGAGGATGAGGATGAAGCTGAGGAGGAGGAAGAGGATGAGGATAAGACGAGGATTAGGATAAGGTTGAGGATGAGGATGAGGATGAGGATGAGGATGTGGATGAGGATGAGGATGACGATGGGGATAGGATGAGGATGGGGATAGGATCAGGATGAGGTTGAGGATAGGATTAGGATGAGAAGGAGGAAGATGAGGAAGATGAGGATGAGAATCAGGATGACGATGAGGATGAGGATGAGGATGGGGGAAAGGATGAGGATGAGGATGTGATGAGGACTAGATTAAGATGGGGATGAGGAAGAGGAAGAGGATGAGGATGAAGATGAGGAGGAGGAGGAGGATGAGGATAGGACGAGGATTAGGATAAGGATGAGGATAGGATGAGGATGAGGATGAGGATGACGATGTGATGATCATGTAGATGAGCATGAGGATAAGATAAGGATGAGGTTGAGGATATGATGAGGATGAGGATGAGGATAAGATTAGGATGAGGATGAGGATATGATTAGGATGAAGATGAGGATAGGATTAGGATGAGGATGAGGTTGAGGATGAGGATGAGGATGAGGATGAGGATGAGGATGAGGATGAGGATGAGGATGACGATGAGGA
>NW_017726206.1:92362-96144 GCF_001865875.1 Lupinus angustifolius
GAGGATGAGGATGAGGAGGAGGAGGAGGATGAGGATGAGGATGACGAGGAGGATGAGGATGAGGATGAGGATAGGATGAGGTTAGGATAAGGATGGGGATAGGATGAGGATGAGGATGAGAATAGGATTGTGATTAGGATGAGGATGAACATAAGGATGAGGATGAGGATGAGGATGAGGATGAGAATAGGATTAGGATGAGCATGAGGATAAGGTTATGATGAGGATAAGAATGAGGATGACGGTGAGGTTTAGGATGAGGAAGAGGATAGGATGACGATAGGATAAGCATGAGGATGAGGATGAGGATAAGGATTAGGATAGGATGAGGATGAGGATGAGGATGAGGATGAGGATGAGGATGAGGATGAGGATGAGGATGAGGATGAGGATGAGGATGACGATGAGGAGGAGGAGGAGGATGAGGATGACGAGGAGGATGAGGCTGAGGATGAGGATAGGATGAGGTTAGGATAAGGATGAGGATGGGATGATGAGAATAGGATTAGGGTTAGGATGAGGATGAGGATAAGGATAAAGATGAGTATGAGGATGAGAATGAGGATGTGGATAAGGACGAGAATAGGATGAGGATGAGGATGAGAGGAGGATGAGGATGAGAATGAGGATAAGGATAGGATGAGGATGAGGATAAGTATAGGATAAGGAGAATGATGAGGATGAGAATGAGGATAGGATGAGTATGAGGATGAGGATAAGATGAAGATGAGGATGAGGTGGAGGACGAGGATAGGATCAGCGTGAGGATGAGGATATGATTAGGATTTGGATGAGGATGAGGATGACAACGAGGAAGAGGAGGAGGTTGTGGAGGAGGTTGAGGATGAGGATGAGGATGAGGATTAGGATTAGGATAGGATCAGGATAGGATGAGGATGAGGATGTTGATAGCATGAGGATGAGGATGTTGATAGGATTAGGATGAGGATGAGTATGTGGATAAGGATGAGAATGAGGATGAGGATAGGATAAGGATGACGATGGGGATGAGGATGAGGATGGGGATGAGGATGAGGATGACGAGAGGATGAGGATGAGGATGAGGATGAGGATGAGGATGAGGATGAGGATGAGGATGAGGATGCCGATGAGAATGATGATGAGGATGAGGAAGAGGATGAGGATGAGGATTAGGATGACGATGAGGATGAGCATGAGCATTAGGATGAGTATGACGACGAGGATGAGGATGAGGATGAGGATAAGGATGAGTCTTAGGATGAGGATGAGAATCGGAGGATGAAGAGAATGAGGATTAGGATGAGGATGAGGAGGAGAATGATGGTGAGCATGAGGTTGAGGATTAGGATCAGAATGAGCATGAGCATGAGGGTAGGATGAGGATTAGGATAGGATGAGGATCTGATGAGGATGATGATGAGGATGAGGATGAGGTTAGGATGAGGATGAGGATTGGATAAGGATGAGGATAGGATGAAGATGAGTATGTGGATGAGGACAGAATGAGGATGAGGATGGGATGAGGGTGAGGATGAGGATGAGGATGAGGATGAGGAAGAGGAAGAGGAAGAGGAAGAGGATGAGGATGAGGATGAGCATGGGGTTACGAATGAGGATGAGGTTGAGGATGAGGATGAGCATGAGGATGATAATGAGCATGAGTATGAGGATGAGCATGAGGGTAGGATGACGATGAAGATAGGATAAAAATGAGGATGTGATGAGTGTGAGGATAGGATGAGGATGAGGATGAGGATAGGATGATGATGAGGATGAGGATAGGATGAGGAAGAGGATTAGTATAGGATGAGAATGAGGATGAGGAAGAGGATTGATATAGGATGATGATGAGGAAGAGGATTAGTATAGGATGAGAATGAGGATGAGGAAGAGGATTGATATAGGATGATGATGAGGAAGAGGATTAGTATAGGATGAGAATGAGGATGAGGAAGAGGATTAATATAGGATGAGGATGAGGATGAGGATAAGATGGTGATTAGCATGTGGATGAGGATGAACACAAGATGAGGATGAGTACAGGATTAGGAGGAGGATATGATGAGGATGATGATGATGATTGGATGAGTATGATGATTAGAATGAGGATGAGGATGAGGATGAGGATGGGGATGAGGATGAGGATGAGGATAGGATGAGGATGAGGATAGGATGAGGATGAGGATGTGGTTGCGGATGAGGTTGAGGATGAGGTTGAGGATGAGCATGAGGATGAGCATGAAGATGAGCATGAGCATGAGGATTAGGGTAGGAAGAGGATATGTTGATTATGAGGATGAGGATGAGGATAGGATAAGGATGAGGATTTGATTAGGATATGATGGGCATGGGATGAGGATGGGATGAGGATGAGGATGATGATGAGGAAGATGAGGATGAGGATGAGGATGAGGATTGGGTTGAGGATGAGCATAGGATGAGGATGAGGATAGGATGAAGATGAGCATAGGATGAGGATGAGGATAGGACGAGGATGAGGATAGGACGAGGATGAGGATAAGATTAGGATGAGGATGAGGATGAGGATGAGGATGAGGTCGAGGATGAGGACGAGGATCAGAAGAGGATGAGGATAGGATGAGGAAGAAGATAGGATGAGGATGAAGATAGGATGAGCATGAGGATAGGATGAGGATGAGGATAGGATGAGGATGAGGATGGGATGAGGATGAGGATGGGATAAGGATGAGAATGAGGAGTAGGAGGACGCAGATGAGTATGAGGATGAGGACGAGGATGAGGTTGAGGATGAGCATGAGCATGAGGGTAGGAAGAGGATGAGGATAGGATGATGATGAGGATGTGATGAGGATGAAGATGAGTATAGGATGAGGATGAGGATGAGGATAGGATGAGGATGAGGATTGGATGAAGATATCATGGGGATGGGATGAGGATGAGGATGAGGAGGACGAGGATGAGGACAAGGATGAGGTGGAGGTTGAGTATAAGGATGAGGATGAGGACTAGGATGAGGATGAGGATAGGATGAGGATAAGATTAGGATGAGGATGAGGATAGGATGAGGATGAGGATGAAGTCGAGGATGAGGATTAGAAGAGGATGAGAGGATAGGATGAGGATGAGGAAGTAGATTAGGATGAGGATGAGGATGAAGATGACGAAGAGGAGGAGGATGAGGATGAGGACGAGGATGAGGATAGGATGAGGATGAGGATGGGATGAGGATGAGGATAAGGAGGAAGAGGAGGAGGAGGAGGATGAGGATGAGGATGAGGATGAGGGTGAGGATAAGGATAGGAGGATGATGAAGATGAGGGTGAGGACGAGGATGAGGATAAGGATTAGGATGAGGTTGAGGATGAGATAAAGGATGAGGATGAGAACGAGGAGGAGCATGAGCATGAACATGAGAATGAGGCTTAGGGTAGGATGAAAATGAAGATCGGATGAGGATGAGGAATGGATGAGGATAAGGATTGATGAGGATGAGGATAGCATAAGGCCGAGGATGTGGATGAGGATACGATGAGGAATAGGATGAGGATGAGGATGAGGATGAGGTTGAGGATGATGATGAAGATGAAGATGAGGATGAGCATGAGCATGAGGATGAGGATGAGGGTAGGAAGAGGATGAGGATAGAATGATGATGAGGATATGATGAGATTGAGGATGAGGATAGGATGAGGAGGAGGAGGAGGAGGATAAGGAGGAGGATGAGGAGGATGAGGATGAGGATAGGATTAGGATGAGAATGTGGATGAGGATAGGATGTGGATTAGGCCGAGGATGAGGACGACAATGAGGATGAGGAT
>NW_017726206.1:96244-98634 GCF_001865875.1 Lupinus angustifolius
AGTTTACCTTTTGAAACATATGCATAAATGTTCCAGTTAATCGATTAATGTGGTAACTTAATCGATTAACTCAGCTGCATTTCTATTAAATGTGTGTTTTCTGTTTGAACTGTATTTTGTGTCATTATGTTGCTTCGTTAATCGATTAACGAAGAGTCTTAATCGATTAACTAGTCTGTTATTTATTATAACTGAAATTTGTTTTAACTGTTTAAACTATTTTGCAACGAATGTAACCGCCTATTCTCTATGCTATAAATAAGAGGCAACGTTCAGAGAACCATAGCATTGCATCCTATTGTATAGTGTTTTTTAGAGAGCATTTTGCATACTTGTTTTACTATATTTGCAAGAGAGATTGCATGCGTGAGAAGAGATAAATTATGATGTTTTGATTGTTATCACATGCCTACTGTTTTTGCATAATTCTGTATCCATTCATATCTTTCTCACATGCTCATGCATTAGATATTGTTAGAGAGAAATTATCTGTATACTATATTTGATTAACTCATTTGAATGTTGATGTCTTAATTGGTAAGTAAAAGGGTTAATCTTTGAGTCTTTTTCATGTTATATTCCAAGTATTATTGTGCTTAAGTGTACCTTGTTGTTTAACGTGTTTTAGTGTATTATGGATTTGTCTCTTGGTGTGAGATCACCATAGAGATTGAGGTTCTTCACCAAGGCTAGGAGGTCTTGATTTGAGGACAAGAATCTTGGCTGGGGCTGTTCTACGAGAGGCGAAGGGTAGAGTCAAACCAAGGATTTAGAGATCCTAGATTTCAAGAAGGGAGCGTCCTATGTGCTTGTAATTGAATTGGTATTTGTATCCATATTTCAATATTGTGAAGAAAGAAAATCTCCCTGAACCAGAAGGGGAGGCCTGGATGTAGTTTGTAGTGGACCACAAACGAACCAGGATAAAAATCCTTTGTGCACTATTCTGTCTCTCTTTATCTTCATTAAGTTTCTTGCTGTTCTAAATTGAATCTGTAATTGAAATTCTGGATATTTGTTTACTGTCATATGTTTAATAATTATGCGTAAAAATAACTGTATTATATTTGTTGAATTCTGTTTTAATTACTGTGCAAATTGCCTGTCTAATCATCTTGTTATCTGCAATAGTTAATCGATTAAACCTTGCTATTAATTGATTAACTGGGCTGTTTCCAGCAGTTGGGTTTGGGTTAAAGAAGCGGTGATTGATAACCGCTACATCTATTCAACCCCCCTTCTAGGTGTTCCTAGGCCACTGATACCTAACAAGTGGTATCAGAGCTAGTACGACGTGCTAGCTCATCCGCATCCTCGTGATCCGAAAGGAATTAAAATGGGTTCCACCAACCCCTTTGGCGGATCCATTAACCGCCCTCCCGTATTCAGTGGTGAGGGCTACGCCTACTAGAAAGTCCAAATGAAAATATTCATTGAGGCTATTGATTCAGATATTTGGGAATCCGTAATCAGTGGTACCTTCGTCCCACTTCACTTAGTGGATGGGGAATCGAAAGAAAAGCCAAAAAGCTTATGGACCGATGAGGAGCGCAAGAAGGTCCAGTTCAACCTTCGCGCCAAAAACATCATGCCTCGGCCCTATCCTACAATGAATTCTTTTGGGTGTCTCAATGTCAGAGTGCCAAGGAAATGTGGGACACTCTACAAGCAACTCACAAAGGCACTAGCGAGGTCAAGCGTGCCCGGCTAAACGCGCTAACTCACGAATACGAATTATTTCATATGCTACTAGGTGAATCGATCGGCGATATGTAAAAACGATTCACTCACATTATTAACAATCTTATTGATTTAGATAAGATGTTCACCAAAGGAGAGCTCACTAATAAAGTCTTATGTTGTCTTGACAGGAGATGGCAACCTAAAGTGATGACAATCATGGAGTCCAAGGATCTAGACTCCATGCCATTGGCAACACTCTTTGGAAAGCTTCAAGAGCATGAGATAGAGCTTGGGCGTTTGACAATGCATGAGGAGTCCGATCGCAAAAATAAGGGAATATCTCTCAAAGTTTCAACATCACAACCCAACGAAGAGACAGATAATGACGACTCCGATTCAGACATTGACGAGGAAACACTAAATCTCCTTGTGCGAAAATTTGGAAATTTCTTGAAGAAGAAAGGAGGACTTAGACGGTTCCAAAGGAAAGAAGCGTGTGAATCTACAAAGAAAGGCAAGACAAGACAAAGGAGCGCTTCACTTGCCATGAATGTGGTAAGCCAGGACACATGAAGTATCAGTGCCCCACTTACTTAAAAAGAGTTGATTCAAAGAAATCATACATCGCCTAGGATGTACCGGAGGAAGAAACAACATCAAGCATCTAAGATGATGAGCAGACCACGAAGCTATGCTTAATGGCAATA
>NW_017726206.1:98734-99770 GCF_001865875.1 Lupinus angustifolius
TACTTGCGAGGACTTGAAAAACGAAAATTTTAAACTGAATAAAAAACTCGCAAAACTCACAAATAGTAAAAACCAATTAGACACTCTGCTTAGAAAAACAAGGAACGTTGGTGACCATACTGGATTAGGGTATGTTTCCCCATCCCATAAAAATAGACCATATAGGAGACCTCTAACATGCTAATATAAAAATTCAAATAAGAAAAGCAGAGTCCCTATATGCCATTACTGTGGCATATATGGCCATACATCTCATTCATGTTACATAAGGAGATATGGGATACCTAATGGTGTTTACGCTTGGGTAAGAAAGGGAGATAACTCCCTAGTCACTAACAAGAAAGGACCCAACATAATTTGGGTACCTGAGTCTAGCAGGTGATCTATATTGCAGGTATGTCTTCGAACACACGGACAAAATTGGTATCTTGATAGTGGCTGTTCGAGACATATGACTGGGGACAAATCGAAATTCCTAGACGTGTCGTTGAAAGAAAAGGGATTCATCACCTATGGAGACAACAACAAAGGAAGAATCTTAGGCACCGGGAAGATTTGCATCTCAACCCATACAATATCGAGAATGTTCTATACGTAGAAGGTTCGGAACATAATTTGTTGAGCATAAGCGAATTATGCGACAAAGGTAATATTGTATCTTTTGATTCTAACTGTTGTATCATTCGTGATGTAATATCTAATAACGTTAAGTTTGTCGGGTATCGAGTAAATAATATTTATATGGTTAATCTGGAGGATGTCACTTCTCTTTTCTCAAAATGTCTAGTTTCAAAAGAAGATGACATCTGGCTTTGGCATAGACGCGTCGCTCACATACATGTGAAGCATTTAGAAAAATTATCGAAATATAATTTAGTAATTGGTCTTCCAAAACTCGATTTTAAAACTCAGGATTCCTGTGACATGTGTTAGAAATGTAAACAAGTCAGGAATTCATTTAATATGAATAATGTGATATCCACTACTCGACCATTGGAGCTTCTCCATACGGACTTGTTTGGACCATCACAAATTA
>NW_017726206.1:99870-101509 GCF_001865875.1 Lupinus angustifolius
TAAATCTTTTAAATGTCTAGCCAAGAAAATCCAAAACCAGTCTAACCTAAAGATTATTTACATTCGATCCAACCATGGCGGAGAATTCGAAAATCATAAATTTAATAAGTTCTGTAATAAACATGGTATTATGCATCAGTTCTCAGCTCCTTGTACCCCTCAACAAAATGGAGTTGTTGAGAGGAAAAATAGAGTTCTAAAGGAACTCACGAGGACTATGCTAAATGAAAGCAAGATCCCAAAGTACTTCCGGGCTGATGCAGTTCACACAGCATGTTATGTAATAAATAGAATACTACTCAGACCTACTTCTTCAATAATACCTTATGAAATTTTTAATGGTCGAAAGCCAAATATTGCTCATCTTCATGCTTTCGGGTGCAAATTTTTTATTTTGAATAATGGGAAAAGAATTTTAGGAAAGTTTAACTCAAAATCTGATGACGACATATTCTTAGGGTATTCATTACATAGCAAGGCATTATGTGTGTTTAATAAATATACCATGCAAGTAGAAGAGTCTATTCATGTTCATTTTGACAAATCTTCTCCAAAAGTGAAGAGAAAGGTCTTTTCCGATGATATTTCAGGTACACTTGAAGAAGTGACATACCAGGACATGGATGGAATCCAACAAGAAGCGGAGCAAACACTAGAAGAGCAACATCAGGAAATGCCTATCGCGTGGAAAACTAAAAAGGATCATCCACTCAATTAGAGCCAAAGACCATAGATGAAGCCATCGAGGATGTACACTAGGATATAGTTATGCAAGAAGAGCTAAACCAGTTCGAGCGAAACAATGTGTGGGACTTGGTCCCCAAACCAAAAGATCATCCCGTTATTAGCACAAGATGGGTCTTCTGTAATAAGCTAGATGAATTTGGCTTAATAATAAGAAATAAGGCTTGCCTAGTGGCCAAAGGCTACAACCAGGAGGAGGGCATCGATTATGATGAGTCCTACGCTCTTGTAGCCAGACTTGAGGCCATTAGGATGCTCTTGTCATTTGCATCAATCATGAACTTTAAACTTTTTCAAATGGATGTTAAAAGTGCCTTTTTAAATGGATATATTCAAGAGGAGGTGTACGTAGACCAACCACCAGGGTTTGAAAACTTCAAATACCCGAACCATGTATATAAACTCAAGAAGGCCCTCTATGGCCTAAAACAGGCTCCTAGATCCTGGTACAATAGATTGAGTTCGTTCCTACTAGAAAAAGGGTTTGAAAGAGGTTTAGTCGAAACCACTCTCTTCATCCGTAGATCAGATAATCATGTTTTACTCGTACAAATATATTTTAATGATATCATCTTTGGATCTACTAATGACATCCTTTGTAAGGAGTTTTCTGAGTTGATGCAGGGGGAGTTTGAAATGTCGATGATGGATGAGCTGACCTTCTTTCTTGGACTTCAAATCAAACAAATGGAAAGTGGCATCTTCATTCATCAGTCGAAGTATTGCAAAGAATTACTGAAGAAATTCGATATGGAGCAATGTAAGGACGCATCTGCACTTATGGCATCTGTATGTTATCTGGACGAAGATGAAAAATGAAAAGTGATTGAGGTAACCAAATATCGTGGGATAATCGGCTCCTTATTGTATTTAACTGCTAGCCGCCCCGATATTA
>NW_017726206.1:101609-105607 GCF_001865875.1 Lupinus angustifolius
TGAGGATGAGGATGAGGATGAGGATGAGGATGAGGATGAGGATGAGGATGAGGATGAGGATGAGGATGAGGATGAGGATGAGGATTAAGATCAGGATGAGGATGAGCATGAGGATGAGGATAGGATGAGGAAAAGGAGGATGAGGATGAGGTTATGGCTGAGGGTAGGATGAGGATGAGGGTAGGATGAGGATGAGGATAAGGATATAGATGAGGAGGAAGATAAGGAGGAAGATGAGGAGGAGGAGGATGAGGGTTAGGAGGAGGACGAGCAGGAGGACGAGGACGAGGATATGCTCAGGTTGAGGATGAGGATGAAGATGAGGATCGGATGAGCATAACATGAGGATGAGGATGTGGAGGAGGATGAGGACGAGGATGAGGATAAGATGAGGACGAGGATGAGGACGAGGAGGGGGATGAGGATGAGGACGAGGAAGAGGATGAGGATGAGGATAAGACGAGGATGGGGATAAGACGAGGATGAGGATATGATTAGGATGACGATGAAGATAGGATGCGGATGAGGATAGGATTAGGATAACGTTGGGGATGAGGATGAGGGTAGGATGACGATGGGGAGGAGGATGTGCATGAGGATTAGGAGGAGGATGAATGAGGATGAGGATAGGATGACGAGGAGGAGGATGAGGCCAAGGAGGATGATGAGGATGAGGATGTGGCTGAGGGCAGGATTAGGATGACGATGAGGGTAGGATGAGGATGAGGATTAGGATATAGATGAGGAGGAAGATGAGGAGGAGGAGGAGGATGAGGATGATGATTAGGAGGAGGACGAGGATGAGGATAGGATTAGGTTGAGGATGAGGATGAAGATGAGGATCGGATGAGGATGAGGAAAGGATGAGGATGAGGATTAGGATGAGGATGTGGAGGAGGATGAGGATAAGATGAGGAGGAGGATGAGGACGAGGAGGGGGATGAGGATGAGGACGAGGAAGAGGATGAGGACGAGGAACAGGAATAGGATGAGGATTGGATGAGGATGAGGATATGATTAGGATGAGGATTCGGATAGGATGCGGATGAGGATAGGATGAGGATGAGGATGAGGATGAGGATGAGGTCAAAATAAGGAGGAGGATTAGGATAACTTTGAGGATAAGGATGAGGGTAGGATGAGGATAAGGTTGAGGTTGAGCGTAGGATGACGATGGGGAGGAGTATGTGCATGAGGATAAGGAGGAGGCTGAATGAGCATGAGGATAGGATGAGGATGAGGATGAGATTAGGATGAGGATGAGGATAAGATGAGGATAAGGATTTGATCAGGATGAGGATGTGGATGAGGAGAGGATGAGGATGAGGACAGGATGAGGAGAAGGAGGATGAGGATGAAGTTGAGGATAAGGGTAGGATGAGGATGAGGGTAGGATGAGGATTAGGACGAGGAGGAGGATGAGGATGAGGATCAAGATGATGATGAAGATGAGGATGAGGAGGAGGATGAGGCTGGGGATGAGGATGAGGATGAGGATAGGATGGGGATAGGATAAGGATACGATGAGGATGAGGATGGGGATGAGGATGAGGATGAGGATGAGGATAGGATGAGGATATGATAAGGATACGATGAGGATGAGGATGAGGATGAGGATGAGGATGACGATAACGATGAGGTTATGACGAGGATGAGGATAGGATGACGAGGAGGAGGAGGATGATGCGGAGGATGATGAGGCCAAGGAGGAGAATGAGGACAAGGATGAGGACGAGGATGAGGATGAGGATAGGTTGAAGATGAGGATAGGATGAGGATCAAGATTGGATGAGGATAAGGATTTGATGAGGGTAAGATCAGGATGAGGATGAGGATGAGGATCAGAATGAGGATGAGGATGAGGATGGCGATGAGGATAGGATGAGGATAGGATTTAGATGAGGATGAGGATAAGATGAGGATGATGATAGGATGAGGATGAGGATCGGGAGAGGACGAGGATGAGGATATGATGAGGATGAGGTGGAGGATCAGGAAGAGGATAGGACGAGGACGACGATGAGGATGAGGATGAGGATGAGGATAGGATGAGGATGAGAATAGGATGAGGATAGGATTAGGATGAGGATATGATGAGGAAGAGGATAGAATGAGGATGAGGATAGGATAAGGTTAAGGATGAGGATATGATGAAGACGAGGATGTGGATGAGGATGAGAATAGGATGTGGATAGGATTAGGTTGCGGATATGATGATGATGAGGATATAATGAGGATGAGGACGAAGATGAGGATTGGATGAGGTTGTGGATGAGGATAGGAGGAGGATGAGGATGAGGATAGGATGAGGATGAGGATATGCTGAGGATGAAGATCAGGGTTGGGAGGACGACGAGGATGAGGATGAGGATGAGGAGGAGGAGGAACAGAAGGATGAGCATGAGGAGGAGGATGAGGATGAGGATGAGGATATGATGAGGATGAGGATAGGGTGAGGATGAGGATTGAGATAGGATGAGGATGAGGATGAGGATAGGACGAGGATGAGGATAGGATGAGGATGAGGATCATGAAGAGGTTATGATGAGGATGAGGATTAGGAAGAGGATAGGATGAGGATGAGGATTAGGATAACGTTGAAGATGAGGATGCGGGTAGGATGAGGATAAGGTTGAGGGCAAGATGAGGATCAGGATATGATGAGGATGAGGATATGATGAGGACGAGGATAAGATGAGGATGAGGATATGATGAGGATAAAATGCGGATGAGGATGAGGATATGATCAGGATGAGGATTAGGATGAGGATGAGGACGCAGATGAGGATAAGGATGAGGACGAGGATGAGAATTAGGATCAAGATGAGGATGAGGACGAGGAGGAGGGTAGGATGAGGATGAGGATATGATGAGGATAATATCAGGATAACGATGAGGATGATGATATGATGAGGATGAGGATGATGATATGATAGGGTGAGGATGAGGATAGGATGAAGATAGCATGAGGATGAGCATGAGGATGAGAATATGGATGAGGATGAGGATGAGGATGAGGATGAGGATGAGGATTAGGATGAGGATGAGGATGAGGATGAGGATGAGGAAGAGGATGAGGATGATGATGAGGATATGATCAGGATGAGGATGATGATTAGGATAAGGATGATGATAAGGATTAGGATGAGGACGAGGATAGGATGAGGATGAGGATAGGATGAGGAGGAGGAGAATGAGGTTGAGGTTGAGGATGAGGGTAGGAGCACGATGAGGATGAGGATGACGATATGGACAAGGATATGGATGAGGAGGAGGATGAGGATGAAGATCAGGATGAGGATAAGGATGGGGATGAGGTTGGGGATGAGGAAGATGATGAGGATAGGATGAGGATGAGGATAGGATGAGGATGAGTGTAGGAAGAGGACGAGGATAGGATGAGGATGAGGATGAGGAGGACGATGAGGATGAGGATGACGATATGGACAAGGATATGGATGAGGAGGAGGATGAGGATGAAGATCAGGATGAGGATAAGGATGGGGATGAGGTTGGGGATGAGGAAGATGATGAGGATAGGATGAGGATGAGGATAGGATGAGGATGACTGTAGGAAGAGGACGAGGATAGGATGAGGATGAGGAGGAAGAGGAGGATTAGGATGAGGAAGATAATGAGGACGAGGATGACGATGAGGATTAGGATGAGAACGAGGAGGATGATGATGAGGATAGGATCAGGTTGAGGATGAGAATGAGGATGAGCATGAGGATGAGGATGAAGAGGAGGATGAGGATGGGGATGAGGAGAGGATGAAGATAGGATAAAGATGAGGAAAGGATGAGGATGAAGATGAGAATAGGATGAGGATGAGGATGATGATATGATGAGGTTGAGGATAAGATGAGGATGAGGATATGATCACGATGAGGATGAGGATATGATAAGGATAAGGATGACGATGAGGATGAGTATAAGGATGAGGATGTGGATGAGGATCAGGATAGAATGAGGATCAGGATAGGATGAGGAGAAGG
>NW_017726206.1:105707-105985 GCF_001865875.1 Lupinus angustifolius
GAATATTAATCTTGATGATGACTAAGTTAATTCAAATAGGGACCACCATCCTAGAGAGAGAGACAACTATATAGCCACCACAAACATCTCTTCATGATCACATTTATAAATACATTCATTCAAAAAATTACATCATTCAAACATTTATTCATCCATGCATACATAATTTCATTCAAAAAGAGGATATCATTCATATTTTTATCTAACTAAAAGCATATTTCATACATTCATCTATTTATTCATTCATGCATGCATTCATAAATTTTTTGATAATCCAT
>NW_017726206.1:106085-106316 GCF_001865875.1 Lupinus angustifolius
TGCAGCTTCATAAACATTTAAAAAGGTAATAAAAAATGACATGCACATTTTGGAAGTAGAGTGTGCTACGGATTGGTATTTCATCTATCATTTAAATTATAGGTTGCATTTTAATCCATATAAAAAATGTTTGTTGTTTCATGCATAAATAAATAAAAATCATTTGCTCATCATTGCATTGCCAAAGACACTCATGAGTTGAATGTTGATTTTCACAACACTATTTTTAGA
>NW_017726206.1:106416-106694 GCF_001865875.1 Lupinus angustifolius
ACATAGTAACCCAAGGAGGGTTGTTTTCAACTGTTTTCCTTACATTCAACTATTAGGTGAATACATCATCCACACACCAATTCTCCTATCTTACGTGGAGGGTAAATAATTCAAATAAATTCAAATAAAAATATTCATCAGTCAAAGTGTGAAAAAGGACCTATTGATAATTCTCAAAAAATATATAAGGTAAAAGTTAGTGCAAATAAAAATGCACTATGAATGACCGACGAAGGAACTATTCATTTTCTCATGGGAGGACTAGCACCTTGATATTA
>NW_017726206.1:106794-107602 GCF_001865875.1 Lupinus angustifolius
CCAGTTTTTGAGTTTCGTAACTTGGAATCAAATTCCAATTTCGAAGTTGGCTTCGAAATATTATTTCTAGTCAAAATAAACACTATGTTTTACGTAGAAACTCAAGAAATAAAGTCTAAACCTTAAATGCAAGATTATTGATTATGACACACATGCATACTTCTATGTCAAGTGATTACGCGCATATATGAGTTCAGATTAATGCATGCCCTTAATTATGCTAATCACCAATGTCTTGGTCTATTCTAACACTCTACAAACTTAGCTCTATGTCTAGCAACTAAACCAAGAAAATTATAATATATGAATCATCTAGCATGCCTCTATGTCTAGTAACATATACCATCAAGTTTGAGAGTTTTCATTACAAATGTGAATCTATATCTAGCAAACATATGAGAAAAGACATTCATTGTGAAAATTAAACGTACAACTACGTCTAATTGTATGCATAAAGGACTAAGCATTTTGTCAAACACAAAGTCAACATTAAAAGTGTAGAGACAAAAGTCACAAAACATACTTTTATTTATTTCTAACTTAAATACATAGTTGAAGCATAAAATAAAGTGTCGTTTTAGGAAGTGACATTAGCGGCTAAGTATAGCACAACATTTACATTGGCAAAGTATTAGCATACCTTTTCAGTGTCATGCACGATTACTAATTCATTGACACATAAAAAAAGCATAACCCTATGTAATTGCTACAAATTTCTAAATAATCATTGATACTTTAATATTCTCCCTGAATGATTATTTTTATTTAGCCATGAGAGAGTCATGTGTTCTACTAGGCTAATTAGTAT
>NW_017726206.1:107702-107948 GCF_001865875.1 Lupinus angustifolius
CGATTGTACTTATTTGAGTATCAATTGTTCATCCATTTGTTTTTACTTATTTTCTTCAATCTCCTTCATATCTAGTTGCAACATTACCCATGGAGACCATTATGATTTTGCTTCATCAAACACCACATTGCCAGAAACATTATAGGTGAACTCTATCAGATGTAAATACTCTCCCCAATTTTCAGAGTGTTCCAATACACATGCACTCAGGAAGTCTTCCGAAGATTGGATAGTACGTTCAGATTG
>NW_017726206.1:108048-117287 GCF_001865875.1 Lupinus angustifolius
ATATTCTTTTCTTCAAATACAGCATGTTAGTGAGTAACTTCGTCATATACAGGCTTTCCAGCTTCAACCATAATGAAGCAGCTGTAGTTTCATCTGACACTTCTCGTAGAACTTCATCTCCCAAGCACAACAAAATTGCACTATGTGCTTTTTCCAGGTTTTCATCCTTCTCGTCCTCGGTCAGACTCTGTGGTAACTTGTTTCTACCTTCCAAGGCTTTTCCCAAGCCTTGATGAACTAGTAGAGCCTTCATCTTCAATCGCCATAGGTTGAAATCATTTTCTCCATTAAATTTCTCCAAATCAAATTTAGCACTCGCCATGATAACCGTATACCAGAACAGTATCGTAGTCCGTGAACATACACCAGGAAAGCTCCCAGGAAAGAGAGGTGGGTCTTAACAGACACGCTTAAATACCAGGTCTTTCCTAAGACAGAACTTTCCTAGACATGCACTTTCACACTATTATACCTTTCTAGTAACAAGAACAATTCTTTTCTGGTGTGTAAGATCAGACAATGCTGCAAACACAGAGCATACTAAGAATTTTCTTTTAGATCGTACGGCTTAGCATGCAAGAGCTCTATGAGCTCTGATACCAGTTTGTTGATGCGGAAGACACATGGAGAAACTATAATAGAGAAAATGACACCGAGAAATTAACGTGGTTCAGCAATTTGCCTACGTCCACGGTTGAAGAGCAACAATGATATTATCACTATGATAAAAGAGAATTACAAGTTCACTCAAGTGTTTCACTCACTTCGCAAAACTCAAGTACACCCAATATCACTCTCTCTCAAGTATATCTCACAATATTAGAACAAGAGAAGAAGAGAGAATATGCGCTAAGGGTAGAATATTGGTGTGTCTTACAATGGCTTGGAGCATTCCTATTTATACCCAAAGCCTTGAGGATTGTATGGCCAAAAACAAAGATGTTTCATCACAACCTCTTCTTCTCATTGGCTACAAAAAAGGTTACACTATAGCCACTCATTTTACCTGGCCACAAGAAGGTTTTACCATAGCTACTTCTTTTGCCACATCATTCTCTTTTTCTTTTAAGCCAATATTTAATACTTATGCAAGAGGATATTGCACGTACATTTTTACATTCTCGAGAACAAACTGCAGAATTTTAAAATAAATTATAATTTCTATCATTCCGTCCCTAAAATGTAAAAATTCTTGAGATCCTCTTTCGGAAGTATAAAAAAATTGTGTTACTGTAACTCAATGTAGAATTGACACGACCCATTGAACATAGCAAATAGCATACATGGAACATCAAATAACTTATAACACATTTCATAGGATACCTGGCATCAAAAACAAAGGAAGGGATATACCTCATACCTTCTTGAGCACGTTATAGTTGATGCAAGAGAGTTACGGGGTTGAAACCATTGATTATGTGCGTGGAACACTCAAGTGAGAATAACTTTCATATAATAATTGTGAAAACAATAAATATGAATATTACAACTAAATGATTAGGATTAAAAATTAGTTATTAGTCACAGGATAGTTATGTGTATATATCCCTACTTTTAATCGTTCAAATAAGATCTAATTGTCTATATTAGCTGTTTTCATTTCTCACAATAGCCCAATTGTTCTCACATGAGTCGTCGCTCTATACATATATAGGGCTGACAATAAACTAAACCAAATCGGTATTCTTTCGAAAATTGATTAGTTATTTAGCTCGATAAACTTGGTTCATGAATCAAATGAGCCGAACTTGAGCTGGAAATTAAGCTCTTTAAATACACGAGCCGAACTTAAGTTGGATATAGTTCGACTTGTTAGGTTCGTGAGCAGACTCGATAGATATATATATATATATATATATATATATATAATGTTTATGTTTATTACGACTCATGCATTATTTTTTATATTTATTATTATTATATATATATATAGACAATGTTATATTTACATATAAAAAACATTTTGGAGCATTTTTTTAAAATTAGTTAACTATTTAAGTTATTTAAATGAACCAATGCAAACTGAATCGAATAGCTCATGAACTCTAACCAAGCCGAATTCGAGATAAAAAAATAACTCGAGTCGCGTTTCGAACCAAACCAATCCTTATCAAGCTGAACCGAGCTGAACTCTAGTTCGACTCATTTCCAGCCTTATATATATATATATATATACTCATGTGAGAACAGTTGAACTATTATGATAAATGAGAATATTTAATATGGACTAATTAAGATGAGTTCAATACCCACTTGTTGCATTTTTCTCTCTTCACGTATTCCTTTTCTCTAACCAACTCATGAACCCATAACTAAAGAGAAGTATACAAAATTAATTATAATATATTTTTAGAAAAAGAATATTTCATGGATAAAATTTATTAACGTTTTTATTTCTGATTTTTCATTTCGTAAAAGAGGGACTTTGATTTGTTTATTTTTTCATGTTTAAAATTTATTAACATTTGGTATTAAGGATATGAGAAAGATAAGATGGAAAGATGGATAGAGACCGATGTTCATGAAGATAGAGACCGATGTTCATGAAGATAGAGATTAGGGTTGTGATGAGGTTCAAATTGAGATTATGGTTTTTATCGGTCGGACAAATTTTGGTATTTACAATATGTAAATATTGGTTAATCAAGTATTTACGAGCCTCTATCATCATTGGTCATGTCTACAAATGTCAGGAGCTTGAACTACAACCAAAGATGGGTGCATTCTTAGCCTACGTAGAAGCCCAAAAAAATAAGTGTAAGAGTAGAGGCATTAGTACTAAGAAACAACCAATGATAATACAAAATTGAGTCATAGTGGATGGAATGATATATTTTGGGTGATGATTGTAAAAATGTGTTTATAACTTACCTTTTTGTATTAGTGTGGCCTTTGACAATGTTGAAATGGACTTATTTATTACACTTGCATTATCTTTACTTAGAACAAATTTATTTATTGCAAAGCCAAGGACATTTGTTTTGGCGAACATTCCAAATCCATAAAAAAAATCCTAGACATATAATGGTTGAGAGAATGGTTAACATCACATAATTAGAAATTCCTCATAATCTCATATCATAATACCCAGACATATGAATTTGAATTAAATGGATAACCACATCCCCCAACTTGAGCGAATTACACTGTTTTCCTAACATTCGTATTTCCATTGTATTAGGAATACATGGTCTATCAAGAAATTTATAAGCTAAACATATTGGTCGTATACGGGGACCTTATATATCCAATGGTTATTTTTTGCCGTGCTAGAGCCAAGGAACTCAACAAAAACAAGCCAATGATGATTGTGCTTGGAGCAACTACGATCCGTTTATTATTGCCCGCATAAACAATATCAATCACAAAGACGAAAGCCAATACTTCTTTTTTTTTCTGTACCAGCAGCCCAGTAACAAAAGAAAGGAGAGAGAGCGAGGCTCGCTTACGTGAGGGGATAGGGGAGAAGGTAGCCCAATAAGCATCGAAGTGAATAAAGAGCGAGAGACTGCCCGTACCATAATACGCTCATTTCTTCTACATTTTCATACGTTTTTGTGTCTGAGACTAGTATATCATAGTTGATCTTTGACCGAAAAACGTATAGAGTGGTGAAATGGACTAATTTAATTTAGTGGACTAATGAAGCGGTTGGCGCACGACAAGCTGGCCTATTCATCTCAGAGGTACTATACATATGGTATAGAAAGAAAGTAATATATGGTAATAAAACCAATTAAGTGTAAGGAGTTAATCAACCCGCCTTGTAGTTCGAGCGGCTCTTCTTAGTCCCAATATGAAGAAGCAATTGGTTAGGATTTCAGTTGCAAATCCATATATGAATCCATCAGTTCCGATTGTTAATTAAAGGGCTAAACGTACCAATAGCTTCAACCAGGCATTAGATGAATGTGTTATGCGAAAGAACGCAAAAGGCATATCTTTCACAGCTATATTAAAATCTGTGGTCGCTTAGGTCACGAACCGCAAGCAAGACTATTTCGAAGCAAAGAGTTGCCTGTCCACTACGAGATTCGATATAATGTCCAGATAGCTCATCACACCTAAACAAGAGCTTATGGCAGCTTCAGACTAACTAAGCCAACATAAGTTCCCAGACTAGAGCCGCACCACACACATATGATGGCCTACCAGCACCATACACGGCAGCAAGATTCGGAAGATAGTAAGCACTTACCGCAACAATGGAGAGGACTGTTCATATAGTAGTAGGTTTGACAATTGGGTCATCAACATGCAATTAAACGCAAAGAAAGAAAAAACACACACGTAAATCCCTTCATTCAGCTCTAAGCGAGAAGTCAGAAAAGACTGACTCATAAGATCAATTGATGATTCTGATGGACGAAAGACTTTGCTTTTTATAGGCGCCACTCATACTTATAAACATAATAAGTATCTTACACAAAAGGTGTTCGAAAACCAGAAGCCTGTGGCAGACTTTGCTGATAAACCTCTTCACGATTGCAGAGAGAACACTATTGAAAAATCTCATTGCGATAAATTTACTTTTAAAATAGGAACTTGCCTAGCCTATATGAATGGACTCCGAGATGAACCCTTGAGAAGGAATTTTTTTGTGTCTTAGGGCCTTGAAATAATAGGTTTTTTGCATCAAATCAAGAGGCTGTGAGGAAATAAGTAACATAGTTAATAAGGAAGGGGTATGCATCTTACCATCTTATATTCTAGAATAAGAAAGAAAAAGAAAGGCTGCACATGAATTTAACTAACGAAATGCCTGTGGAATATCCATCATCGAGAAGAAGTCGATTCACTGAAGCATAAAAAAGAAGAAGGAAGAAGAGATCTTATTAGTTTAGTTAACCCTTGGGCCAGCCCTTAACATCTCAAGAATGAGCTCTTCTCAAGCGAATCCAAATAAGTGTTGGTTTGCACAATGGAATAAGAAGGGGTTGCGCACGAAGAAAACGATCTTTAGCAGTTGGTTTGAATCGAGCAGACATGACCAATAATTTAAAAAGAGAGGACAGGTTTGCTTGTTCGACCTTCGGGATAAACGCTCTTTGAATGGGTTCTTTGACAGATTGCCTTGTCGTTGCGCCCCTTGCCTTTATTACTGGATTTCTAGTTGATGGGGAAGGCTTGGCAAAGAAGGTTGTGTCAGAAGAGAAGTGGAAAACTAAGTTGTTCGGGCTTAACCTGAACCTGACCTAGTTGGAGTCAGAATAAGGTTAAGGCTTTAAGACAAGCAACTGACATCTCGGATCTTGTCGTTTCTAGGAGCATGGATGTTGAGAATGCCCTTAGTCTATGTTTGTCTATATAGGCTAAAAGGAAAAAGGCAAGTACGCCGTAAAAATAAAGGCTTTTAAGGACCTTCGACTGCTTATAAATAAGCTAATAACAGATCTTTTGTGTCTTTCGAGATCTGAAAGAAGTGACAGAAGAAAGCTACGGGCATATACCCCCGCCTCGGGGGAACAAGTGCCACCTCAACAACTACATTCTAAATCGTTAAGCCTCACAACCCTTTCCTTTGTATCGGACTTTTCCCGCTTTCCTTCCCTGGCTAGTTCAAAAAGGCTTTTTCCACTTTGCTTTGTTCATACAATAAGTCATAAAGAAGTTACAATTAAGATTCATAAGACTTCCCACTTGGAATCGGAATCAAAATCGGAATCGGAATCAGAAGAAGAGACATTATCCCCTCCCTCTTACTATTTACCATGGGGAGCCCCGACTAATTTACCGGGAAAATTTCGTTGTCGTGACGATACCTTTCTTAGTGGAAGATCGAAAATTTTCTTCATAACGATCTGATCCGCCATAGACACCCGAGAGACCTCCACAAGGCAGGCTAAAAGATTAAGAGGCAAAAAAGCAAAGGAAAGAGTTACACTTTCTTTTCTCTTCCCTTGAACTTGAATCGTAGTATTCCCGCAAAAATTGAATGGAAATGGGTCTGGCTGAGCCCTTCTGTCCATCCATACAAAGAACCGATTCTTGTGCAAAAAAAAGCGGTGTCGACTATTTAACGACATCGTCCGCAAATCGAGATCTATTGGATAGAGTCATCAAATCGTCCTTGATTCCTCGATTGAATTTAGCTAATCTTTTCTTTGGTAATGGCTAGGAAAGGTCAGCCCGTCATTAAGTTCCTTGTTAGGAAGGGTTAGCCCCAAGACAGCCTTCTCTTGGATATCCAAAAAGGCAATATTAAAGTGGTTTAACGATAGGTTGCTTTCCTTGGTCTTATAGTTAGTGACCTATAGCCAGCAGATAGGGGTGGAGTTTGCTTGCTCTTCACTCAGGGGCTGCTCCTAAACATGCTCTTCTTCTTTCCTTGGGTTGAAATGAGAACCTAGTGAAAGTGCCTCATAAGGGCGATTATCGCTATATAACGAACGAAAAGACGAATGTTAGGAAGTTAAGGACGAGACTCAGAAGGACAAAGCTAGACTTCCCAAGGACGAGTTGAATTGCCTTATAGTATAGGGAGGGGGTAGGGAAGACCCAAAAAAAAAAGATCTGTCGAAGCAGGACAGGATAGGGCACAATATACTTTTAATCTGCATAAAAGAAGTGAGAATGAGCTTGGCCTGTCTGTAAGCTCCCTCTGGAAAGGAAAATAATCTTATCCGATCGGCATGTCCGCTCATTCTCACATTTTACTAATTGGTTGAAATGTCCCTTCCCTTAATTAAGGCTTAGGACAGCGCATCTTTCAGGCCTTGAATCGCTTTAATCGGTAAAATTACATCCATATCCATGGACACCAAAGACTTCCTAGCCGGAGAAAGTACATACTTTTCAGTCTACAGAGCCCTGATAAGTTCTATTGAAGCCGATCTTCCTAATCGTGAACCCCTTGTCTTTACTAAGAAGATAAAAAAGGCTTTCTTTTTCTCGTCACTTCTGGTTTGATCACTGCTAAAGCCCTTCCCGAGCATTTCTGCGAGTTGATTCTACACTTATTTCTGGTTATTTTCTGCCAAAAATCAAGTTCACGAACATGTATCTTTATACTTGATTTACGGATTAACCAATTTCTAAACGCTGAAGTAGATTCTAAAGATATCCCACTTCCTCATGAATTTATCTTTACTCGGAATCTTTTGTATCAAATCCCAGTTTTGCCAAGGGAGCTATCTCATTTTTCCCCTTGAATTAATTGATGGAAAGAAGAATTTTTTACTTTTAGTGTAGGATTAGATCCAGTGAGGGCCTTTGGCAGACCGATATTGCACACCAGAATTTAGCTATTTCCATTTTTTTTATTGATAGTCGTTCACATGTATAGGAGACCAACTGGTTTTTTCTTTGGTCATGGTCTAAAATATCTTATAGAAGCTCATAAAGGTCCATTTACGGGCCAGGGCCAGAAGATATTAGATCCATGGTATGCTCAATTCTCTCTTAATCCTACATTATTAGGCTCTTTAACCATTCATCTTATATATTCCATTCCCCTTCATCCATATCTAACTAGCTACTTACTATGGTACACAACTTTCATTGTTCACACATCACATGTGGATTTCGAAGACTTGATGCTGCTGCGCATGCATCCTTTTTTATGTATGGTAAGAGACTATGATCCAACTACTTGATACAAGTATCTAAATCTGATAGATCGTGTTCTTAGGCAATAAACTATGGTTGTAATATCCTTTTCTTGCACTCTGTATCCTCGCTTTGTATCATTGAATTTGTGGGTTTCGAAGGGCGGTGGGATGTCCCTCCTACATAAGCACACCTTCTATGGAAAGGTCGGAAGCATCTTTCTTTGTGGACTTCGAGCACCTTTTCGAAGTCTGGCAAGACTAGAAAAGGCTCCTGTGTCACAGCTGCCTTCCACTCCTCGAAAGAATTTTGGCACCTCTTGGTCCACTCCCACAACTTGTTATTCTTTAATAGTTCCGCTGCTTTTGTAGAAGATCCCTTGATGAACCGCCGATAGTCATTCACCAAACCAAGGAATGATCGTCACTCAGATACCTTGGTAGGAGGCTCCCACTCTCTAATGGCCCGAACTTTATTCTTGTCCATCTTGATCGTACCATTCTTGATCACATGGCCAAGGTTAGCTAAGTTGCCTTCACAAAGAAGAAGTGCTCCTTCTTGATGTAGAGCACCTGAAGACTGTGTTCCAGGCGGGAGAACGTATTCTTCGATCTCTCAAAGTTTGGGTCAAAGTCTCTTTCTTAAACCATTTACTTATCCTTCACTCATTGCCTATGCAGATGGTCATTGGGCTAGATGTCCCGATAATAACTACAGGTTATGTTGTCTTCTTTGGTGGCAATCATATATCATGGAGTGCTAAGAAGCAGAGTTTCGAGGTC
This sequence comes from Lupinus angustifolius, assembly GCF_001865875.1. Classification (NCBI taxonomy): domain Eukaryota; kingdom Viridiplantae; phylum Streptophyta; class Magnoliopsida; order Fabales; family Fabaceae; genus Lupinus; species Lupinus angustifolius. Next base: position 116,379 of record NW_017726206.1, read on the forward strand.
TAGTGCTAAAACTTAATACCGTTTCGTAGCCTTTGCAGTGGCGGAGACAATTTTGATTCGTCAATTACTTCGAGATCTTCATCTTCCCTATTTTGCCCTGGAGCTCTTTATTGTGAGAATGTGAGTGTGACATACCTTGCTGTTAAACCGGGTTTTCATGGTCGCACTAAGCATTTAGAAATGGATTTCCATTTTGTTCGTGAGACAGTGTTGCATGGTGAAGTTCGGGTATGCTATGTTTTCAGCATGTACCAATTGGCAGATGTCTTTTCCAATGCTTTATCTTCTGCTATGTTTTCTCCTCTTCAGTCTAAGCTTCATGTAGTTCCTCCCCTTCAGCTTGAGGGAGGTTTTAGACCATATATTTCTTTCTTTGTTCCATCCCACAACTTGAGCCAATTACATTGTTTTCCTAACATCCGTATTTCCATTGTATTAGAAATACATGGTCTATCAAGAAATTGATAAGAAAAACATATTTGAAAACTAATTCTAAACAAATACATTATCTCCGGAACCCCAATTCACAACATAACCTACGAGCCAAAAATATCATCACATCGGCCCTATCCTATGATGAGTTCTTTAGGGTCTCGCAGTGCCAAAATGCAAAAGAAATGTGGGATACTTTACAAGTTACCCACGAAGGCACGAGTGAAGTTAAGCGCGCTAGACTAAATGCGCTTACTAATGAATATGAGTTATTTCGCATGCTTCCTAATGAATCTATATGTAATATGCAAAAACGTTTTACTCATATTGTAAATCATTTGGTCGCCCTTGATAAAACTTTTACTAATGCTGATTTGTCTAACAAAGTTTTGCGTTGTCTTGATAGGAAATGTTAACCAAAGGTAACAGCAATAATGGAGACAAGAATTTAGACAACATGCCATTAGCTACTCTGTT
>NW_017726206.1:117387-117905 GCF_001865875.1 Lupinus angustifolius
AACTTCTGTTTTCATACTAATACATTTCATATTGCTTGAGCTTGTATGGTGTGTTTTAGAGTAAAGCCTTCTTGTCATATTTGAGCTTTGTAATAACTTAATTTTACTCTTGTATTTTATTGTGTAATTGTTGTAACAAGGGAATCTCGTGGTGTCTTATCACCTTAGAGATTGAGTGTTTCTTCACAATTTCTTAGAGGTTTAGAAAAGAAAAGAACAGAGATTCTTGGTTGGGGCTACGCCACAAGAAACGTTTTCTTTGTCGGTAGGAAGGGAGTCAAATCATAGAATAGGTTTCTTCGTTTTCTTGTAATTTTCTAAGTGTTGTAATTGGATGATGTGCGTGTAATTACATTGATTCAATTATAGTGAAGGAAATCTCTCAAGTCAGTCGGGAGGCCTGGATGTAGTTTGCAGTGGACAAGCAAACGAACCAGGATAAAAATTCGCGTTGCAGGATTTTTCTCTCTCTCTCTCTCTTTACTGTTTTTAATCGATTATCTAGTATAGTGCAATTA
>NW_017726206.1:118005-129900 GCF_001865875.1 Lupinus angustifolius
CCACTAATACCTAACATTATGAGCCTCTATGGTCATTGGTTATGGCTACTAGTGTTAGGAGCTTGAACTATAACCAAAGATAGGTGCATTCTTAGCCTGCATATAAGCCCCAAAAAATAGGTGTAAGAGTAGAGGCATTGGTACTAAGAAACAACAAGTGATAATACACCATGAAGTATTAGTGGATGGAATGATATCATTTCAAATGCAGTGGCCTTTTGTTATGTAATATATTTTGGACAATGATTATTGTAGACAAGTGTTTATAACTTACTTTTTTGTATTGGTGTGGTCTATGATAGTGTTGAAATGGACTTATTTTGTTACACTTGCATTGTCTTTACCTAGAATACATATATTTATTGCAAAGCCAAGGACATTTGTATTGGAGAAACATTCCAAATTTAGGAAAAAAAACATATACATATAATTGTTGAAAGAATGGTTAACATCACATAATTAGGAAATCCTCATAATCTTATATCATAATACTTAGACAAATGAATTTGAATTAATGGATAACCATATCCTCCAACTTGAGCCAATTACACCTATCATCCAAATTTCCAGTGCATTAGAAATACATGGTATATCAAGAAATTGATAAGCTAAACATATTTCAAAACTAATTCAAAACAAATACATTATCTTGGGAAACCCAATTCACAAAACATTCACTTAACACAAACGAAATAACCTAAACTTTAGGATTATTGTGGACCTAATATTTCAAATAAGAAAATACAAGCAATTTTGCTTGTCGTTATTCATACATCTTCATGTCCACACCCTCTGACTGCATTTATGTTGTGATCTTATGCATACATCATCAACCAATTCATCTTATTCAATATCTATAAATTCCTACAAGTTCATAACCAATATGAACCTTAGGTTTTGTGGGGTTTGATTGCATCAAGTTGTGGCTCCATTAGTAAAAAACAAAAAAAACAAAAAAACTTGTTGTAGACACTTTATTGAAAAGGTTTATGATCCTAAATATATTGTCATTGGTCATGGCTACAAATGCCAGGAGCATGAACTATAACCAAAGATGAGAGCCTTATTAGCCTGCATAGAGGCCCAAAAAAATAGGTGTAAGAATAGAGGCATTGGTACTAAGAAACATCCAGTTATAATACAACATGGCTTAATAGTGGATGGAATGATATCTTTTCAAATGTAATGACCTTTTTGTTATGTAATATATTTTAGGCGATGATTATAGAAATGTGTTTATAACTTACCTTTTTGTATAGGTCTAGCCTTTGAGTGTGTTGAAATTGACTTATTCATTGCACTTGCATTATCTTTATTTAGAATACATTTATTTATTGTAAAGCAAAGGATATTTGTTTTGGGAATACATTCCATATTTAGAAGAAAAAAGCATATACATATAGTTCTTGAAAGAATGGTTAACATCACATAATTAGGAATTCCCCATAATTTCATATCATAATACTCAAACATATGAATTTGAAATAAATAGATAACCACATCCCCAAACTTGAAACAATTACATTGTTTTAATAACATCTATATTTCCATTGCACTAGAAATACATGGTCTGTCAAGAAATTGATAAGCTAAACATATTTCAAAACTAATGAAAACAAATACATTATCTTGGGAAATCCAATTCACAATACATTCACTTAACACAAATGAAATAACCAAAATTTTGGATCACTATGGACCTCATATATCAAATAAGAAAATTAAAGTCATCTTTATAAGCGACTCTGGTTGTCGTTATTCAAACATCTTCAAGCCAATTACACCTATCATCTTATTCCATGTCCATAAATTCCTAAAAGGTCATAACAAATATGACCCTTAGGTTTGAGGGGTTTGGTTGGATCAAGTTGTGGCTCCATTAGCAAAAAAGGAAAAAAAAACATAATCTTGACTCTTCGTTGAAAAGGTTTATGAGCTTAAGGTTTATGAGCTTCTATGGTCATTGGTTATGGCTAAAAAAATTAGGAACTTGAACTACAACCAAAGATTGCTACATTCTTAGCCTGCATAGAATCCTAAAAAATTGGTGTAAGAGTAGAGGTGCTGGTACTTAGAAACAACCGTTGATAATATAACATGGAGTATTAGTGGACGAAATGATATCATTTCAAATGTAGTGGCCTTTTGGTTGTGTAATATATTTTGGGCAATTATTTTATATATATGTTTATAACTTACATTTTTGTATTGGTGTCACCTTTTACAGTATTGAAATAGACTTATTTATTTCACTTACATTATCTTTACTTAGAATACATTTATTTATTGAAAAGCCAATAACATTTGTTTTGGGGAAATATTCCAAATTCAAAAAATATATGCATATAATGGTTGACAGAATGGTTAACATCACATAATTAGGAATTCCTCATAATCTCATATCATTATCTCAGACATATGGATTTGAGTTAAATGAATAACCACATCTCCCAACTTGAGTCAATTATATTGTTTTCTTAACATCCATATTTCCATTGCATTAGAAATACACAGTCTGTCAAGAAAATGATAAGCTAAACATATTTCGAAACTAATTCAAAACAAATACATTATCTTGGAAAAGCCAATTCACAACACATTCACTTAACACAAAAGAAATATCCTAATCTTTTGGATCACTGTTGACCTCATATTTCAAAGATTTATGAGCCTCTACGGTCATTGATCATGGATACAAATGTCAGGACCTTGAACTACAACCAAAGATGAGCGTATTCGTAGTATGTATAGAAGACCAAAAAAATATGTGTAAGAATAGAGGCATTGGTACTAATAAACAGCCAATGATAATACAACATGAAGTCTTAGTGAATGAAATGATATCATGTCAAATGCAGTGACATTTTGGTTATGTAATATATTTTGGGTGATGATTCTAAAAATGTATTCATAACTCACCTTTTTGTATTGGTGTGGCTTTTGATAATATTGAAAATAACTTATTTGTTGCACTTGCATTATCTTTATTTCGAATACATTTATTTATTGCAAATCCAAAGACATTTGTTTTGGGGATACATTCCATATTTAGGAGGAAAAAAACATATACACATAATTGGTGAAAGAATGGTTAACATCACATAATTAGGAATTCCCCATAATCTCATCTCATAATACTCACACATATGAATTTGAATTAAATGGATAAGCACATACCTCAACTTGAGTCAATTACTGTTTTCTTAACATCCATATTTTTATTACATTAGAAATACATGGTCTGTCCAGAAATTTATAAGCTAAACATATTTCAAAATTAATTCATAACAAATACATTATCTTGGGAAACCCAATTGACAACACACATTTGCTTAACACAACTGATATAACATAAATTTTTGGATCACTATGGACCTCATATTTCATATAAGAATATATAATTCATCTTCCTAAGTGAGTCTAATTGTCATTATTCATACATCTTTAAGTCCACACCCTTTGCTTGCATTTTTTATGCAATTTTGTGCATAAATCATCAACTCATTCATCTTTTTCCAAATCTATAAATTTCCAAAATGTCATAACCAATAAGTACCTTAGGTTTGTAGGTTTTTGTTGCATTAAGTTGTGGCTCCATTTGTAAAAAAGGAAGAAAAAAACTTGTTGTTGACCCTTCATTGAAAAGGTTTATGAGCCTCTATGGAAATTAGTCAGGGCTACAAATGTTACGATTTTGAACTACAATCAAAGATGGGTGCTTTCTTAGCCTGAAAAGAAGCCCAAAAAAATGGTGTAAGAGTAGAAACATTGGTACTAAGAAACATCCAGTGATAATACAACATTGAATATTAGTGGATGGAATGATATCATTTCAAATGTAGTGACCTTTTAGTTATATAATATATTTTGGGCGATGATTGTAAAAATGTGTTTATAACATACATTTTTGTATTGATGTGGCCTCTCACAGTGTTGAATTGGTCTTATTTATTGCACTTGCATTATAATTACTTAAAATACATTTATTTATAGCAAAGCCAGGGACATTTTTTTTGGGGAAACATTCCAAATTCACATATAAAAAACATTCATATAATGGTTGAAAGAATGGTTAACTTTACATAGTTAGGAATTCCCCATAATCTCATATCGTAATACTCAGACATATGTATTTGTATTAAACGGATAACCACATCCCCCAACTTGAGCCAATGACGATGTTTTCCTCACATCTATATTTCCATTGCACTAGAAATACACGGTCTGCCAATAAATTAATAAGCTAAACATATTTCAAAACATATACCTTATCTTGGGAACTCCAATTCATAACACATTCACTTAACACAAACGAAATAACCTAAACTTTTGGATCTCTCTGGACCTCACATTACAAAGGTTTATGAGCCTTCATGGTCATTGGCCATAGCTAGAAATGATAGGAGCTCACTATGCTAGAATAGAAAGGAAAAAAAAAATAACGCTTAAAATTGTCATTTAACAGCGTTTTTGTCGCACTTTCTACGTGAGTGCAATATTACATAAGGTTATATTCAACAACGTTTTTTGTAGAGCTATAGCAAGTAGACATTTAACAACGTTTGCAGAAGCAAGCATTGTTAAATATCTACTTTCTAAATAAGATAATATCTCTCCCATACATTCTATCAAATACATGACAAGCATGTCCAACTCCACCACATTTACAATAGATTTGTTAAATCACCTACGATTTCAACTACATTCAACATTAACAGATTCCAATATTATAAAATAGCATATGAGTAATGAGATCTTACGAAAAAATTTCATTCTTCCTTCTCCAATGTTCACCATAGCCAAAAACCTAGAACACCATAGCTGCATAAATTCACAACAAATAAAGATCACACTATTAGTGAAGAGAAAAATAAATGAGCTAAAATAAGATAATTGTTAGGTATCAGTGATTACAATACACCTAGAAGGGGGGGGTTGAATAGGTGTCGCGGTTAGAACTACCGCTTTTCAAAAATCAACACTTAATGCTGAATCAACCCTATTTAATCGATTAATAAAGGAAGATAATCAATTATTTGAACAATCTTAATCGATTAACAAAAAGCAAATCAACACTTAATGCTGAATCAACCCTATTTAATCGATTAAGGAGAAAAGGATAATCGATTATAAGCACAGTCTTAATCGATTAACACAAAAAACAGTTTTAAACAGAAACTATTTTAATCGATTAATAGAAACAGTATAATCGATTAACACAGGAATATTAATCGATTAAACAGAACCAGTAAGCAATTACAGAAACGATTAAATGCGAAACAGATAACCGATAACAGAACGAATACAGAGCTTACAAATTTGTATATCAGAATAGCTTGCAGTACAACAAATGAACAGAATGTATTAGTTGAATCAAATATACAAATTAATCGATTGAAAACAGTAAAGAGAGAGGGAAAAAACAAATCCAGCAACGCGAATTTTTATCCTGGCTTGTTTGCTGTTCACTGCAAACTACATCCAGGCCTCCCGGCTGACTTGGGAGATTTCCTTCACTATAATCGAATCAATGTAATTTACAAACACATTATCCAATTACAACACTTAGCAAATGACAAGAAATCAAAGAAACTATTCAATGGTTTGACTTCATTCTTACCGATAAAGAAAACGTTTCTTTTGGCGTAGCCCCAGCCAAAGAATCTCTCGTTCTTTCCTTTTCTTACACTCTAAGCTATGAAGAAACACTCAATCTCAAACGGTGATAAGAATCCTGGTTCGTTTGTTGTCCACTGCAAACTACATCCAGGCCTCCCGGCTGACTTGGGAGATTTCCTTCACTATAATCGAATCAATGAAATTTACAAACACATTATCCAATTACAACACTTAGCAAATGACAAGAAATCAAAGAAACTATCCAATGGTTTGACTCCCTTCCTACCGATAAAGAAAACGTTTCTTTCGGCGTAGCCCCAGCCAAAGAATCTCTCGTTCTTTCCTTTTCTTACACTCTAAGCTATGAAGAAACACACAATCTCTACTGGTGATACGACACCAAGAGATTCCCTTTACAACAATTTATTCAAGAATTACAAGAGTAAAATTAAGCTATACCTAAGCTCAAATACAACAAGAAGGCTTTACTCTAATGCACATCTAACACAAACTCATGTGAAATGACAAGTATTAGTTATGAAAACAGAAGTTACAGAATCATAAACTTCATGAAAAACGCATCAAAATATGCATGAACATGTGAGGGAAAAAAACATGAGAGATTATAACATGAAATGCACTCAATCCTAAAGCAAGGAATCTCTCATTTCTAAACTCACTAATGCACTTAACAAATAGATGCAACAATTAACACGTAGAATGCTCTAACTCTCTAATAAATGCAACATGCAACTTATGAGATTAATTCTGAAAACGCAGTTTATAAAGAATCAGTCCAGAACCCCAGATAATCGATTAAATACCTTCTTAATCGATTAACGGGACTAAAAATCATAACTGATTCTGTTTTTCAGTTTTTCAGTTTCAACAACTTAAAAATCAGTTAGGTTAATCGATTAACGTAAACCTTTAATCGATTAACTGCATTACAAAAACGTGTTCCAGTGGCAACCACTTTACACAGCAGTTGGGTTAATCGATTAAAGGTATGGTTAATCGATTAACACTAAATAAAATATGTATTTTCAAATAGAAAACATCAAATATGTTATGCACTTAGATAATACATGTTTGACACTTAGTTTTATGCCTAGAATGCATATATACATGTATTTATGTAATGCATGAACATATTATCAAATGAACATATCTCATGGATGAAATGATTTAAAAGATAAATGCATGTGAGACATGTATTAGGTGCCCTAAGCCTTCGACTCAACTTAAACTAGAATCTAGTCTAAGCCTAGTACCAAATAAAAGACTTAAGCACGTTGAATTGTTGGTTATCTTCAAGCACTTTTAGGCACACGTTGTCCTCATCAAAACCATGACGTTCAAGGAGAGCTTTCCAAAGTGTTCCTCTTGACATGCACACTTTCAATCTCCCCCTTTTTGATGATGACAAACTCTACATCAAGTTCATCAATTTTAAAGTAACAATTGCTTGATGAATAAGCTTGAAGATTGTGTTGGCAAGGTTGATGGAATGCGCACATTTATCGGAAGCTGTTATAACGATCAACCTGCACAATTGAGAAGCAACAAAACAACCTTTCTCCCCCTTTTGACATTATCAAAAAGATAACCCAGGTCAAAAAAGCTAGGAAGAGATATTAGTTAATCATAAAACAATGTTAATGAATTAATTTGGGTTTTAACAAATTAACCTGTTTCATTTATGGGTAAATTGAACAAATGCGCTTTATTGGACAAAAAAATAGCTAATAAGAAGTGAGAATGGCATACAAGATTTAATCAAATATTAAGCATTGTAAGCATTATTAAATCTCAAATGATCAAGATCCATTCACTAAGGCAAATAAGCTATTTTGACATAATTATAGCAAAAACAAAAACATTTGCATAGCATAAAGAGTAAAGAAAGTCATGAAATAGTACAGGCCATAAAGTCAATATAAAAGACAAAAAGCAAAATACGAATCAGTTCTGAAAGCAACAACGATAACTAAATCCAGAAGGTGCCACAAGATAAAAATAAACCTAAGGATAGGATAACCTAGGTCTAAGGTCAGCTAAACTAAGGTTGAGGCGGAGGATAGACAGGCTGATCATCAGGCACAGCAGTGTTCTGATTTCCCTGGATAAGCATAGACAGCTTCTGAAATTCTGAGCAGAACATGGCATTCTGAGCCTCAGCGGTAGACTGAATCATAGTCCTCAGCTCCTGAATTTTGTTATCGGTGTAGGCATTCTGACGTTCCTCGTATTGCTCCATACCTGCAAAATAAGAGTCCTTCAGCCCTTGGAAGTGCAGATCCATGCGGTTGTTAAGTCGTTGTTCCATGGCTTCCATCTGAGCTAAACCAAACACAGAGCTCTGAGGTGCTGTTCCAGACGACTCCCCCTGATTAGTTGCATTCTGATTACCCAAATCCTCCTGATGCTCATTATCCGACAAGTCCAGATCAAAGGTGGTATAGTCCTCCTGATACTGCCATGTAGTACCATACTTGTAAATTCCCATCTTATGAATGAGACTCTCACCCACCAAGTGATCTTTATCAGTGTACTCAGTAATGATGGTATCAGAAATGTCAATGCGCAAATAATCAACAATGCGGGATATGAAAATGCTATACGGGAGCAGCTTGGACTGAGACAATGAAACGCTGTTCATGATTTTTAGAATTTCCTCAGGCCAATTGATCATCACGTTATTCTTTACAGCATACATGAAACGCAAATCATTCACAGTAGGCTGTGCATGATTAGTGTTCCGCTGCACTAATATGTAAGCAATAACATAATGCAATAACCTGTTCTCAACAGAAAGTGACCCTGCCTTGGTCAGTTGACCCTGAATATACAGATGAGGGCCCCGAAGGAATGACTTGTACACATCAACGGGATCAAAATTGTCCTTGACCCAAGAACAATCCCCTATTCCAAAACCAGACGACGATAAACCTCCAACATTCAGAAATAAATCCTCACTCATCTCAAACAAATTACCGGAAATCATGGACCAATATTTGCCATCCTTGTATCTAAAATTAGCGTAAAATTCCCTAACTAGAGCAGGGTATACGCGTCCCTTCAATTCCAAAAACTGAACGGCTCCTTGAGCCTCCATGTCATGCGGAAAACTAAAGTTTTGTTCCGCTAACCAGGTTAAGTCGGCATACCTGATGTATGTAGGCTTGCGGCCTTGAAATTTTGCCAACCGGGTCTCTTGCAAAATGAGGGAATAATAGGGGTCACCGCGGTCCCGAGTGGAGGGTGAGCCGGTTTCCCTTCTTCGAATGCGCGTTGCTGTAGTCTTGACCCGCTTTGGACGACTCTGCTCCATTGAAGATGATGAACTCGAAACTGAGATTGATGAACAGAGGGGCAAAGCCTAACCTAGGGTTTGGATTGGATGATTCGGAATTGAGTGGATTTTGGATGAAAATAGAGCGATTTTGGAAGGATTGAGAGGTTTAGGGTGAGGTTTACTTAATCCTATTGCACCTGGATTAGTATTGTTGCTGTTTCAGAAAATCAAGGCACAAAGAGGTTGCGAAAATGTAAAAAAAAGTACAACACCGAGACACTGTTTGCCTTTAACGTACTGGTTTTAATCGATTAACGGGATGGTTTAATCCATTAAAACAGTGTAAAATTTGAATTTTCAAAAAAAATTGCCCAGGTAATCGATTAACGGGCTGTTTAATCGATTAAATTTTTAAAAATTTGAATTTTCCAGAAATGAAGCCCAGGTAATCGATTAACTATTTGCATAATCGATTAAATCAGAGAAAATTTCGTTTTTAGGCAGCAGAGTGGTTTCGACTTTTTAGGACACACGTATGCATTATAACAGATTTATCGAGACATAATATAATCACATTAAGAAGTTAATCAAGAGATATATTTTTGCATTTTTAACATATATCATTCAAACATGAAACACATAGGCATAGAGAAGCAAGACAATTTATGCAAACAGCTAAACATTTTTTTTTTTAAACAAGATATTGTTCATCAAGAATTCCTAGTTCTCTCCTTAGAACATAGAAGGTATCCCTGGGAAGGGGCTTGGTGAAAATATCTGCTAACTGTTTAGATGTTTCCACAAATTCAAGAACACAGTCACCTTTTTGTACATGGTCACGCAAAAAATGATGTCTAATTTCTATATGCTTTGTTCTAGAATGCAAAACGGGATTCTTGGATAGGTTAATGGCACTTGTATTATCGCATTTTATTGGGATCTTTTCAAGTTTAAGACCAAAGTCCTTAAGTTGCTGCTTCATCCAAAGGATTTGAGCGCAACACACACCAGCGGCAATGTATTCCGCTTCAGCGGTGGACAAAGCAACACAGGCTTGCTTCTTGCTGTGCCATGCTACTAATGAACTGCCCAATAGGTGGCAAGTACCACTAGTGCTTTTCCGATCCAACTTACATCCGGCGAAATCGGAATCGGAATAACCCACCAAGGATAGTGAGGCATCCCGAGGATACCATAATCCCATGTTAATAGTTCCTTTTAGATATCTCATGATTCTTTTAACAGTTATATAGTGTGATTCTCTAGGTGATGATTGATATCTCGCACACATGCATACACTGAACATGATATCAGGTCTACTTGCAGTTAAGTAAAGTAAAGACCCAATCATACCACGATACTTCGTTACCTCGATTGCTTTTCCTTTCTCATCTTTGTCTAAGTAGCAAGCAGATGCCATAGGTGTGGAAGCTTCCTTACATTTGTCCATTTCAAATTTCTTGAGTAGCTCTTTGCAGTATTTCGCCTGATGGATGAATATCCCACTTTCTAGCTGCTTTATCTGCAATCCTAGAAAGAATGTGAGTTCTCCCATCATAGACATTTCGAACTCCCCCTGCATCATCTCAGAAAATTCTCTACACAAGATATCATTAGTAGATCCAAATATTATGTCATCTACATAGATTTGTACAAGCAGAACATGATTTTCTGATTTTCTAATAAAAAGCGTTGTGTCAACCAAGCCTCTCTCGAACCCTTTTTCTAAAAGAAAGGTACTAAGTCTGTCATACCAAGCTCTAGGAGCTTGTTTGAGACCATATAGTGCCTTTTTAAGTTTGTAAACATGGTTCGGATATTTAAAATTTTCAAAACCAGGCGGTTGGTCAACATAAACTTCTTCTTGAATGTATCCATTCAGGAAGGCGCTTTTTACATCCATTTGAAAAAGTTTGAAATTCATTAAAGATGCAAAGGAAAGAAGCATCCTGATGGCCTCTAATCTGGCTACAGGAGCGTAGGTTTCGTCATAATCGATACCCTCCTCCTGGTTGTAGCCTTTGGCCACCAAACGTGCTTTATTTCGAATTATTAAGCCAGATTCATCAAGTTTATTTCTGAAGACCCATCGAGTACCAATTACGGGATGATCATTAGGTTTGGGGACCAAGTCCCACACATTATTACGCTCAAACTGGTTTAGCTCTTCTTGCATAGCTATACCCCAGTGTACATCCTCAATGGCCTCATCAACGGTCTTAGGCTCAATTTGCGATACAAAAGCTACAAAATTACAGAAATTTCGTAAGGAACTACGGGTTACCACTCCCGTAGATATGTCACCTATAACTTTATCAATTGGGTGAGCTTTCTTTGTTTTCCACACGGTAGGCATGTCTGAGTGCTCTTGAGGTTCGATTTGACCTTCATCATTGGCTCCTTTTTCATTATCCATGTCCTTGGAGTATGCTTCTTCCAAAGCACCTGCAACATCATCAGAAACGACCTTTCTCTTCTCTTTTGGAGAAGATTCGTCAAACTGTACATGGATAGACTCTTCAACTTGCATTAAATATTTGTTAAAGACTCTGAAAGCTTTGCTATGAATCGAGTATCCCAAAAATATTCCCTCATCGGCTTTAGAGTCGAATTTCCCTAAGGCCCGCTTTCCATTATTTAATATAAAACATTTGCAACCGAAAGCGTGAAGATGGGATATATTTGGTTTGCGGCCTTTTAAAAGTTCATAAGGAGTTTTGTTCAAGTTTGGCCTTAAGAGTACTCGATTTATAACATAGCATGCAGTATGAACTGCATCAGCCCAGAAGTACTTGGGGGTATTACTTTCGTTAAGCATGGTTCTCGCTAATTCTTCTAAAACACGATTTTTCCTCTCTACAACTCCATTTTGTTGTGGAGGTAGTAGCTACCACCAAAACTCATGATTTGTGATGGTCGAAACAAGTCCATATGGAGTAGCTCCAAAAGAGTTTTTGGTTTGTTTACACTTTTGACAA
>NW_017726206.1:130000-192665 GCF_001865875.1 Lupinus angustifolius
CTCTTTTAGGCACAAGTTGTCCTCATCAAAACTATGACATTCAAGGAGAGCTTTCCAAAGTGTTCCTCTTGACATGCGCACTTTAAATAATTATTTACCTTATGCTTGAAAATAAAAACAAAAAATCGATAACTTCACCTAGCTGCATAATTTCACAAAAAATAAAGATCACACTACTAGTGAAGATAGAAATAAATGAGCTAAAATAAGATAACGATTTACCTTATGCTTGAAGAGAAAAACCAAAAATCGATAACTTGCTTGAAGAGAGAAACTAAAAACAAAAGAAAAAAAAAAGTAAGTTATGGAGAATAAGAAAAAAAGTAAGAGAAATAATAAATTGAGTGATATGTATTATTATGTAAGGTTTTACTTTTGAATTTAAAAAGATCATGCTCACTAAAACAAGCGTTAAAGGTATGACCTCTTTAACAATGCTTTCTTCAATAAGCGTTGTTAAAGATAACACCTTTAACAATACTTTCTTCAATAAGCGTTGTAAAGATAACACATTTAACAATGCTTATTAAAGAAGTGTTGTTAAATATATGAAATATGATCTTTAATAACGCTTGTTTCAGTAAGCGCTGTTAAAGATAACACATTTAACAGCACTTTCTTCAATAAGTGATGTTAAAGAACACATTTAACAACGCTTATTGAAGAAGTGATGTTAAATATATGAAGTATGATCTTTAACAGCATTTGCTTCAATAAGCATTGTTAAAGATAACAAAATATAACACATTTAACAGTGTTTTATTCAATAAGTATTGTTAATTCTCTTTCGCCTTATATTTAACAACGTTCAACATATAAGCGTTGTTAAATGCGTGTTGTTAAATATCAATTTTGGTGTAGTGGCTTGAACTACAACAAAAGATGAGTGCATTCTTAGGTGCAAGAGTAGAGACATTAGTACTAAGAAATAGCCAGTGACAATATAACATGGAGTATTAGTGGATGGAATGATATCATTGGAAATGCAGTGACCTTTTGGTTTTCTAATATATTTTGGATGATAATTTTAAAAATGTGTTTATAACTTACCTTCTTGTATTAGTGTGGCCTTTCATAGTATTGAAATGGACTTATTTATTACACTTGTATTATCTTTACTTAGAATACATTTATTTATTGCAAAGCCAATGTCATTTGTCTTGGGGAAACATCCTAAATCAAGAAAAAACATATATATATATATATATATATATATATATATAGTGGTTGAAAGAATGGCTAACATCACATAATTAGGAATTCCACATAATCTCATATAATAATACTCAGACATATGAATTTGAATTAAATGGATAACCATATCCCCCAACTTGAGCCAATTACATTGGTTTCCTAACATCCATATTTCCATTGTATTAGAAATATATGGCCTGTCAAGAAATTGATAAGAAATTGATAAGCTAAAAATATTTCAAAACTAATTCTAAACAATTACATTATCTTGGGAACCTCAATTTACAACTCGTTCGCTTAAAAGAAATGAAATAATCTAAATTTTAGGATCAGTATGGACCTCATATTTCATATAAGAAAATATAAGTCATCTTCATAAGCAACTCTGATTGTCGTTATTCATAAAATTTCAAGTGCACACCCTCTGATTACATTTATGTTGTGATTTTGTGCATACATCATCAACCAATTCATCTTATTCCATATCTGTATATTCCTAGAAGGTCATAACCAATATGAACCTTAGGTATGTGAGGTTGGGTTGCTTCATGTCATGGCTTCATTGGTAAAAAAGGTAAAGAAGTTGTTGTTGACCTTTCTATGAAAAGGTTTATGAGCCACTATGGTCATTGTTCATGGCTACAAATGCGAGGGGTTTGAACTATAACCATAGATTGGTGCATAGTTAGCCTTCATAGAAGCCCAAAAAGTATGAGATATTGTTACTATGAAACAACCACTGATAATACAACATGGAGTATTAGTGGATAGAATGATATCATTTCAAAAGTAGTGACTTTTTGATTATGTAATATATTTTATCCATGATTGTAGAAATATGTTTATAACTTACCATTTTGTATTGGTATGGCCTTAGACAGTGTTGAAAAGGACTTATTTATTGCACATGTATTATCTTTACATAGAATACATTTATTTATTACAAAGCTATGGAGTATTTGAGGAAACATTCCAAATCCATAAATATAAAAAAGACATATTGAAGTAATGGTTGAAGGAATGGTCAACATGACATAATTAGGAATTCCATATAATCTTATATCATAATAATCACACATATGAATTTGAATTAAATGAATAATCACATCCCTCAATTTGAGAAAATTACATTGTTTTCCTAACATCCATATTTCCATTGCATTAGAAATACAGGGTTTATCAAGAAATTGATAAGCTAAACATATTTGAAAACTAATGTAAAGCAAATACATTATCTTGGGAAACCTAATTCACAACATATTCACTTAACGCATATAAAATAACCTAAACTTTTGGATCATACTGGACATCATATTTCAAATAAGAAAATAGAAGTTGTGATCATAAGCGACTCCATTTATCGTTATTCATACATCTTTATGTCCACACCCTTTGACTATATTTGTGTTGTGATCTTGTGCATATAAAATCAACTCATTCATCTTATTTCATATCTATAAATTCCTAAAATATCATAACCAATACGAACCTTAGGTTTGTGGGGTTTGGTTGCATCAAGTCGTGGCTCAATTAGTAAAAAAGGAAAAAAGAATTTGTTTTTGACCTTTCATTGAAAAGTTTTATGAGCCTTTGTGGTCAGTGGTCATGGCTTCAAATGCCAAGAGCTTGAACTACAACCAATGATGGGTGCATTATTAGCCTACATACAAGCCTAAAAAAGTAGGTGTGAGAATAGAGACATTGCTACTAAGAAACAACCAAATATAATACAACATGGAGTATTAGTTGATGGAATGTTATCATTTCAAATGCAATAACCTTTTGGTTATGTAACTTATTTTGTGTGATGATTGTAAAACTGTGTTTATAACTTACTTATTTTATTGTTGTGGCCTTTGGCAGTGTTAAAATGGACTTATTTATTGCACTTGTATTATCGTTACTTAGAATACATTTATTTATTGCAAAGCCAATGACATTTATTTTAGGGAAATATTCCACATCCAAAAAAAAACATGTACATATAATGATTGAAAGAATGGTAAACATCACATAATTAGGAATTTTGCATAACCTCATCATCATACTCAGGCCTGTGAATTTGAATTAAATGGATAACCACAGTCCCCAACATGATCCAATTACATTATTTTCCTAACATCCATATTTCCATTGTATTATATATACACGGTTTGACAAGATATTAATAAGCTAAACATATTTCAAAACTAATTCAAAACAAATGCATTATCTTGGGAAACCCAATGCACAACACATTCGCTTAACACATATGAAATAACCTAAACTTTTCAATCATTGTGGACCTCATAATTTAAATAAAATAATAGAAGTCATATTCATAAGTGACTCTAGTTGTCGTTATTTATACATCTTCAAGTCCACACCTCTGACTGCATCTATGTTGCAATCTTGTGCATACATTATCAACCCATTCATCTTATTCCATATCCATAAATTTCTGAAAGGTCATAACCAATACGAACCTTAGTTTTGTGGGGTTTGTTTGTATCAAGTTGTGGCCCCATTAGTAGAAAAGGAAAAAAAACTTGTTGACTCTTCATTGAAAAGGTTTCTAAGTCTATATGGTCATTGGTCATGGCTACAAATAACAGGAGCTTGAACTACAACCAAAGACGAGTTCATTTGTAGCCTGCATAGAAGCCCAAACAAATAGGTGTAAGAGTAGAGGCATTGGTACTAAGAAACAGCTAGTGATATTACAACATGGAGTATTAGTGGATAGAATGATATCATTTCAAATGTAGTGACCTTTTGGTTATGTAATATATTTTGGGCGATGATTGTAAAAATGTGTTTATAACATACCTTTTGTATTGGTGTGACCTTTGAAAGTGTTGAAATAGACTTATTAGTGCACTTGCATTATCTTTACTTAGAATATATTTATTTATTGCAAAGCCAAGGACATTTGTTTTGAGGAAACATTCCAAATCCATAAATAAAAAAACATATACATATAATGGTTGAAAGTGGTTAACATCACATAATTAGGAATTCCCCATAATCTCATATCATAATTATCAGAATATGAATTTGAATTAAATTGATAATTACATCCCCCAACTTGAGCCAATTATATTGTTTTCCTAAAATCCATATTTCTATTGCATTAGAAATACATGGTGTGTGAAGAAACTGATATACTAAACTTATTTCAAAACAGATACATTATCTTGGGAAACCCAATTCACAACACATTCGCTTAACACAAAGCAAATAACCTAAACTTTAGGATCATTATTAACCTCATATTTCAAATAAGAAAATAGAAGACATCTTCATAAGTGACTCTGGTTGTCGTTATTCATACATCTTCAAGTCCACATTATCTTACTATATTTATGTTGTGATCTTGTGCATACATCATCAACCCATTCATCTTATTCCATATCCATAAATTCCTAAAACATCATAATCAATACGAACCTTAAGGTTGTGGGGTTTGGTTGCATCAAGTCGTGGCTCCATTAGTAGAAAAGGAAAAAAAACTTGTTGACCCTTCATTGAAAAGGTTTATGAGCCTCTATGGTCATTGGTCATAGCTAAAATTCTAGGAGCTTAAACTACAACCAAAGATGGGTGCATTCTTGGCCTGTATAGAAGTCCAAAAAAATAGGTGTAAGAGTAGAGACATTGGTACTAAGAAACTGCTAGTAATAATACAACATGGAGTCTTAGTGGATGGAATGATATAGTTTATGAACTCTCCAAAACAAAACCTACCCATGATTCTAGTAGAAAATGGCTTTGATATTTGGATTGTCAAACTCCATAGGAACTAGAATTGTTATACTTACTTACATAATCCAAAATCCTTCCAAATCCATCTAAATCCATCCATTAGAACTAATAGATTTAAATGGATATAATCTAATGGATAGTGTTGATAATGGATGGATTCAAATCTATACATTATATCTAATGGATATCCATGAGTATATCCATTTGGATGGATACTCAATCCATAAAAAAAAACAATTTTTTTCAATTAATTCAATACTAATATAAAAAATCTCTCTCACCTTTCTAACAGCACAATCTCACACACATTGCAAAAGTTGAAAATTGAAATTGTGATTTTAAAAAGTAATTTTAACGTTTCATTTGCATTGTTGTGATACTGGTTTCACTCCTTATTTTTCGTTATACACCAAGATATATGATCATATATACTGGAATATGTTCTCTCATAGGATCACTTATGGTATTAATTAATTCATTAATGATCAAATCATACATGGTTGAGAAATAACTTAAAAATACATTGTGACATGTCCTCTATAATATAAATTATTACACTTAATGCTAATACTAGTTTTTATTTGCATATATATAGGTTATGAGTTAAAAGTGTTTATATTTTCAAATATTTTTCAAAAAGTGTTTTTTTTAAATTACTTTTTAAAAGAGTTTTTATTTTTAAAATCACTTTTTAAAAATGTTTTTTAAAAAAATAGTTTTTAAAATATTTGTTTAAATTGATATTTAAAAATACTTTAGTAAGTAATAATTTTTTAAAAAAATTCTTCTAAGTAATTTTTTATTAAAAATGTTTAGTTCAAATTTAAAAAAATGGGTTGAATATCCATCCAATCCATTATAATGGATACATAGATAGAAGGGATAGATTGGAATCCATTGAATATGCATGAATTGGATAATTAAAAAATGTGATGTAATATATTTACATGGATTGATGTATAGTTTTTCATCCATCCATTAGGACCCAAATCCAAATTCATCTAAACCCATCCAATTAACACCCCTGACTAATATTAATGACTAAAGATGTACAGGGTGTCTATTGCAAAGGATGTAATTGATAAAAGAGCAAAGATGATCAGAATAACAAGCATCACTAGAAACAAAAAAGAAGGAAGAGCATGTGAAGTATCTAAAATATATACCAAATCTACACAACTACCTTATGTCACAAATATAGCTATACCAACTAATGAATTAAGAATCAAAATCAATAAGAGAAAAGAAGGGATACATGGTAGTTAGTATTTGAGTTAAGCTCCCAAGACTGGTGTGCAGAATTGGTGTTGTTTAAGATACCATAATTTTCTTCAATGGTCCACTGCAAGTGTGAACAAAAAAATCAAAACCTTCTTGGCAACGCTCAACATCACTCATATGATTGGACAAAGAAGTGATTTCATTATGGATATAACAAATTAGGCCTATAAGTACAAACATTTTATAATTATGTCCTTTGACCATGATACAGAGAAAAATTGGTTGGGTATGAACCATGAAAGAATTACAAGATAGGAGTGGTTGGGTATGAACCATGAAAGAATTACAAGATAGGAGAAAGAGAAATACTAGAAAGTTTCTTAACCCCTGGTATGGTAACTGAGAATAGGTATGCAGCTTTACGAATGCCAATATCCATGACACTAGTAGATGGACCAAATAACCATCTTCTGGCAGTCCATGTTAAAGCTGAGAATGAACTATGGGAACTTGACCAAACATGCAGACCAAAGATTAGGTAGGGAAGATATTTTCCTTTGCAAGCAGCTACATTTTAGGTGTTTATGAAACAACATCAATCGTGAGTTATTAACAATCAAACGATGGCACTAAATAGTTGCAAACCAGATGGCATATTCCTTTTTCAGTTACAAATTCTAATCAACATAATTCGGCAGAAAAGATGAGTAACCTTAAATGAGCAATCAATATAATGGAGTAATCAAAGTAATCAGAAGAATAGAAGAGTTAGTAAATGTTACCCTCAATTAGCAATTTAAAGGGTTTTCACAAGTCAGTACAACCAACCATAATCAGCTATAAAAGGCTATTTATGACACACAACACATACACAAGCAATCAGAGAATAAATAACATAACAGAGAAAAAAGGATATCATACATACACATAAAAATTGCAGTAGTCAGAGAATATTATACACAGATAATAGAGAGAAATCAGAGAGCAATATACACCCAATGAGCACACACCGAAAATAGAAAAAAAGAATGATATACAAAACACCCATCAGATCAAAAGGAGAAAATACTATCATAGTAAAAATAGAGATAAGGTCGTTGTGGAAGAAATCAGAAAGATAAAAGACTACCTGAAATAGAAGTAAAAGAAAAGGAGAAAAAAGGTTACGGGAAAAGGCAAAGGCAACAAACAGATACAAAATTAACCTCTGGTCAGGACCATATCCTTCTTTATTCTCTTTCCATTCGATTGTTATTCTTCTGCTATCAATCCGTATATTTATTTTATACATATTCTACTCACCTAGTTTCCTAGGAACATATATACTTATATTTAATCAATAATAAAAGCAAATAATGCTTTATGAAAACCTTAAAAACAATTCTAGTGAGGATTTTATTTTTGAATGAATTTTCATCCCAATCCATTTTTTATATTCACATCACTAATCAATACACACACTAAGACAAGCAGACTTTCAATGTGCGAGGGATATGGCTCCTTACCAAATTCCCTCGTCTCCTTCGATTTTGAACCACAAACCCAGAGCTGCTTTGCTCTCAGATCATAGGTTGTTCCATATCAAGGAATGGGATAGAGGCCACCACGTCAAAGCATCATGGAGCCTTCACAGTTGAATCAGTCTCATCACCGAAAAGGGATAGCCTTTCACTCTTTTTCAATGACCCCCACAAATCGCGCGAAGAAGGATCTTTGGGCTCGCCGGAAGCAGCAACCATTTGTAAAAGAGATGAAGAAGTAATAGGAAACCATACTAGTATGACTCGGTGAAGCATATAGGGGTTAGATCGCATGCTTAAGGCATCGTCAGAATACCTTTTTCTTTCGTCCCCGCTACGAACCATCTACTTCAGGGTGGATGTAGATCTTACTCTTTATATTTGCAATATTTTGATAAAGATACCAATATCAGCAAAAAGAAGAAAAATGATTAAAGACCTTGAAGACTTAGAAGCATGCTCATAAAGTGAACAAGACTTTTAGATTTGTAAGTTAGGTACTCATAGAGTCTCTTTACTTAAAGTAATGTTCAAATGAAAGGTTACTCGAACTGAGTAACAGGTTACTGGGAACAATGTAACCGATTATCTAGGGATGGCAATAAAAATCAAAACCGTGGGTACCCGCCGGAACTGAACCCAAATTTAATGGGGAAAACCCGATGTGATTGCGTTCGGGTTCGGGATTTACCCGGGTTTAAATTTCGGGTTCGGGTTTGGTATAGCAAAGACCCTAACCCGAACACGCCCCGAAGTAACGTAATTCAATTTAAAATTGAAATTTCTATTATTTGCCAATTTTTTTTAATTTCTAATTTTACTTTACATACTATTGGATCTTCAAACATAAAAAAATGAAATAATACAAGAGAAAATAGAAATGTTAGAGAAAAATTACACGAAAATAATATCATATTTTCCTTAATACTTTATCATTTTCGGGTTTTTTTCGGGTTCGGGGATGGTATTTTTATTTTCAACCCCGTTGAGTTTGGGTTCGGGTTTGGGTTCGGGTTTTGAATTTCGGGTTTGGGTATGTGCAAACCCGACCCCGACCCGCCCCGTTGCCATTCCTACGATTATCCAAGTAGAGTAATAGGTTACCAAGAAAAAATAAGGTAGAATAACCGATTACTCATTGGACAGAAGCTGTCGCGCCTCGATTTTTGGCCGAACACCGTTCATGTGATTGGTTTGGAGTCATCATCACGATTTTGCGGTCATAATATAAAATAAATCCTTTGACGCCCAAATATTGGAAAGACTTGGCTTTTGAACTAGAACTCTAGACTCGGGAGTCGGTTACGGGTCAAGGAAGATATTAGCATTCGTCCGCCCATTATTAAATGGTACCACAATAATCGCATGAAACTAAGTATACCTAAAAACTTATTTATTCAAGTGATTATTTACTGAAACAAAATATTTTATTTTTTTATTTTTGTGTTGACAAAAGTTTATCTTTTTTATTAAACGGTACCCACAAAAAAATCGTATATTAGATGTGCTACTACAATAACTCATGTGTGAAGAACGACGAAGCAACAACTTGTGAAGATTCCAAAAGTTATTCCTCCAAAAACTAGGCCATGCTAATGGAAGCAATTTCCAAACGGAATGCAAGTGGTGAAGCCAACACTGATGATACTTAAAACAAAAAGCCATTTTTATCTTGTGTTTTACAAAAGGAGGAGAAGAATCAAAGTAGAAGTATAAGTACAA
This sequence comes from Lupinus angustifolius, assembly GCF_001865875.1. Lineage (NCBI taxonomy): Eukaryota > Viridiplantae > Streptophyta > Magnoliopsida > Fabales > Fabaceae > Lupinus > Lupinus angustifolius. Next base: position 139,402 of record NW_017726206.1, read on the forward strand.
ACATGGTGTGCCATAAAAAGCATGTTTGGGTAAGAAAGAATACTCTCAGTTGCATAGTGTCATGTGTTTATGGCTACTCTATTTTTTCTGAATATGGGGCTATTGCGTTGTTAGGATAAGGCTTCTGATTCTTTTGCTTACTATGTTTTTTTGAATTGGTATATAGTTGTTGAGTGTGTTTAATAAGTGGGGCTTCCTCACTTAGGTTTAAGGTTAGTTTTAGGTAATTAGTGTTTAGTCATGTGAGTATGTTTAATTGCGACTCAGTCCTTGAACTTCTTTAAAATTTTAAAAAAAAGATCATGGATGAAATTGGTTGTTCACATAAGTTTAGGTAATCAATTACACTATGTAAGTAATCGATTACTCATATTTGTTATATCAGTTTTCATATTCAAATTAAACAACTTCCGAAACGAATCAATTCTTCTCCAATCGACTTCTACCTCCCGGAATGGGTATGTTGGATGGTTTGAAGCCAATTTAAAGGCCCTTAACATTCAAATTCGAAACACGTCTTACACAAAAACTTTCTACACATATTCTGCAAACAACTTAAGAAAATTTTATGGTTTTCTGAAAAGTTGTCTGAATGTTTTTCATACCAAGTTTTCTGCACTTGATTTGCATGTAGAAAACACTTGAAAATTTGTGTGCTACTTAGAGTGATTGACTTACAAGGATTTGTTGGGTATCAGCAGGTCAAAATACACCTAGAAGGGGAAAGGATTGAATTGGTGTCGCAGATACCTTTTTCTACTTTTCCTATATTTACGCGAAACTAAAATAGACTATAGTTAATCGATTATACTTGGACTTAATCGATTAAACAATTCTCAGATATAATTGATTATGCTTGTGGATAATCGATTATCCTGACACTCACACAACTTGATTCTTTGATTTCTTGAATAACAAGTTACTGATTACCGAATCTTTAAACAGTTAATTGATTAATGAGATAACAAAAAAACAGTAAACAAATTATAGCATGCAACTCATGTTAACACAATTAATCAACAAAGTAAAGAAGGAAAAGTAAAGAGATTAGGGATTAGAAAGAGGTGTACAAGGAAATTTATCCTGGTTCGTTTGCGGTCAACTTCAAACTACATCTAGGTCTCCCCTTCTCATCTCGGAAGATTTTTCTTCAACTATTGCAATTGCGAGTTTTACAAAATCAGAAAAACTAAGTCGATCTTTACTTAGCCCCTATGAGCTTGACAACCTAGGTTTGACCTAACTAAATCGCCTACTAGGATCTCCTATCCTTTCGCGATCGTCCCCAGCCTTGGTATCGCTCAAACTCAGACCTCTTAGCCTCTGTGAAGATCACAAAGATCTCTCTCGTAGTGAAGTAATTCCCAAAGAGATCAACTTCCTTGTTCAAACATAATATATTGAGTTGACTTGAGTACTTAATACTAGGATTCAACAATTAAAACTCAATCTAAAACATAAAGCAGAAAATCCACAAGATCCTAATTCTTAATGAAATTAATGCATTAGGTTTTCAAAAATGATTCAAACTCTTTTTAGAAAAAGATTTTCCTCACAAATCTCTCAAAGAAATCAAGAATAACATGCAAGAAATTGATGCATAGAAAACTAGAGCCTAGATGCAATGATGTTAAATTCTAAGCTTAAATCGGAATGCTTTCACTCCCTAGTTTTTCTAAATGCACTTTCTCACTCTAAAGCAATCTATGAAATGTATGCTCTCTAACAATTTTCGAAATATGCATGTTATGCCACATTGGCAAGAAATACAAAATTTATACTAAACCTACTGATAATGATATTAATCGATTATCATTCCATTTAATAAATTAACGGGCTATTAAAAATCAGTTTTCAGTTATGTCTTAATCGATAATATGGTGACTTAATCGATTAACATGCTAACATAATCAGATTAGTTAGTAACAGAATTCTAGATAATCGATTACACTAACTACTTAATCGATTATACTAAATTAAAATTGTTTTTCTTTGATGTAAGGAATGTATGGTAAACTACCTATATGATATGCACATGTTTTACATAGCTTTTCAAAATATATTACTTTTAATGCATGAAACTATGTATATGTATGCATGAGTCTATTTATCATAAGGTATCTAGATGATATGTCTTAATTTTAATTTTATTCTATATTAGCTCTTGTGAGACTTTCCACCTAAGTTTACCTAACCTAGACTCAAACTAAGGCACACATCTTAAGACTTCTAATTACAAGTAAACATAATAAAGTCATGAATCTATAGATGCAACCTATGAGTCTTTGGTTCGTTGTTTGTTGTACGATCTTCAAGCTTTCTTGTATTTGTGTTTGCTTCATCAAAACTACGGTTAGCCATAAATGTGCAGGTCTTGACTCTTTACACTTTCCATCTCACCCTTTTTGATGATGACAAACACTTCACAAATTTTTTTTTGATAAGCTTGATGATGATCAACATATGTTTGCTTAGGTTGGTTATATGTTAAATTTGCATTGCTCCCCCTTACTTTGTTCTCCCCCTCAACCAAGCTATGAGGTGAAATTCATACAAGTAGGTAGCCAACTTACGTACGGAAGCTCATCAACCTGAAACACAGCACACGGCAAAAAAATAACATTTCTCCCCCTTTTGACATTATCAAAAAGTGTAGACAATTAAGTGATAATAGTTGGTCAAAAGTAAGAAGAGATATAAGGTTTGTGGTAATAAACTGTAATTAATCATAAAGTACAAGTTTTAATGTGATTAAACAGTTTTTGGAAATTTTAACAAATGCACAGAATCTCTACATTTAATCGATTATTGAGGGCACTTAATCGATTAAATTGACAAAAAAAACAGAATATGAACAAGGTTTATATGACACGTCCAACATGTAAATATTCAATCAGTTTTAGAATGATTAACAGTTCTGGTATAGTCAGGTTAAGCATTTATTAATCAAACGTATATGGCATACGCGCAAGATATAGTCAAGATATTCATAAAGCCAAATATTCATAAACCATTCAACATAATTAGAAATATTCCAACAAAGCATGATATTTTGAAAAATGAAAGAAACAAGTACGAAATAGAGTTCAGCAGCATATTACAAGCTAAAAGATCACAATGCTCAAACATAACAAAAATTACAAGACCCAAAACACAATATTGGACGACAAAATATAACATCCTATAGGCTAGACACTCCTAGACTAATCCTAATATGGTGAGGGATGACGTCTTTCTTAAGGATGCAATATGTCATGAATCGTCCGGATGAGGAAATCAAAACGGTTGATTTCTTCATTTAGTCGACCATTTTGCCTCTCAAACCCAGATTGAAGCATGTTCCTGAGAGACTCATAGTGTGTGTCAATGCGAGCATTCAGCCTCTATTCCATAGCATCTAAATGAACTATTCTGAATGAAGGTTCTTGAGGCATAGTAGAAGCATCCCCCTGATTCTATAGAATCGATTCATTCATGGGAACATCTTCATCAGATAAGTCCAAATCCATAGTAGTGTTATGATCCTCCTGGTATTCCTAGGCATTATTGTACTTGTACATACCCATTTTGTGGATGAGATTATCTCCAATCAAGTGCTCACGAAAGTTCATTATAATGATAAACGTATCAGACGTATCTATTTCTAGATTGTCAATGATACGCGATATGAATATACCATATGCAAGCAGCTTGTTCAATGAGGTTGAGATGTCATTCATAGCCTTCAGAATCTCCTCATGCCATTTGATCCTTATATTTTCTCGGACAACAAACATGAATTTCAAGTCATTTATAGTAGGTTGAGCATTGTTTGTGTTCCTTTGAACCAAAATATATGCAACAATGTAATGTAGAAGTCGATTCTCAATGGATAATGATCTAGCTTTAGTTAGCTCACCTTGCACATACATGTGAGGTCCCTAGAGACACGATTTGTACATTTCAATTGCATTGAATGAGTTCCATAACTCATTTGAGCAGTCTCCAAGGCAACACCCATCACTAGCCAATCCACCCACATCTAGAAACAGTTTTTCATTCAACTCAAACAGTTTTCCCACAACCATAGACCAATAAGTTACATCTTTATATCTAAAATTTGCATAAAATTCCCTAACAAGAGCAGGGTATACATTACCATGAAGCTCCAAAAACTAGGTCACACCCTGAACTTCCAATCCATGTGGAAACTCGAATCCCTGAGGTAGCATCCAAGCCATATCTGCATATCGAATATAGGTTGGTTTCCTCCCTTGAAACTTAGTTAGGCGAGTTTCTTACAAAATCAGTGAGTTATAGGGGTCACCTTGATCCCTCCTATCACCATGACCGGAACCAGAGCCAATTTCATATCTTATTTGACAATTTGTAGTAGTCTTGACTCTCTTTTGTTTACCATCAGTCATTATTCTGAGATTGGGAAGCTATAATCGATTTGGGGTGATTTTTCGTTAGGGTTTTAGGTTTAGGGATAACTGGATTTTCGGATTTCTTGATGGTTAGAGGCTAATAGGCAGCTAACAAGACTTAAGGACACTTGTTTTGGATTACTAAACTGAAGAAAAAGATCAATTTCACTACTGGACAGAGAAAAGGTAGTAATTGAGATTTTAGGGTATGAGAAACTTTCCTAAAAGCACATTGAATCTGTTTTATTTTACTACCATTAATCGATTAAGGATTACGTTAATCGATTATGACTTGTTAAAATCTTATGCCACTAAACACAGTTAATCAATTAAAGGAATACTTAATCGATTGAAGATAGAGATTTTGAAAAATGTTCAGCTATTGGAACTCAGTTTAATCGATTATCATACAGGGTAATCAATTAACATCAGTAAAATTGTAGTTTTGAGTGTGTTGTTGAGATTAACAAGGTATGCTAAGACTCTTAACCTAAGAACCTATCCTAGACAGAATTACACACTTCTAACACTTAAACATGTAATCATGAAGGCAAATTATTAAGCACAAAGGGAAGCATGCATTTACCTATAACATATAGATGAGCACATTTATCATGCAAAAGGCACAAAAACACCATTAATCAAGCTAGTTAAGATATTTTTCATCAAGAATTCCAAGTTTTCTTCTAAGAACAAAGAATGAGTCCCATGGAAGGGGCTTGGTGAAAATATCAACTAGTTGTTTAGTGGTTTCAACAAATTCAAGTACACAATTACCTTTTTGAACATGATCACGCAAAAAATGATGTTTTATCTCTATATGCTTAGTTCTAGAATGCATAATGGGATTCTTGGATATGTTTATGGCGCTTGTATTGTCACATTTTATTAGTATCTTTTCCAAAGAGAGACCGAAATCCATAAGTTGTTGCTTCATCCAAAGGATTTGAGCGCAACACACACTGGCAGCAATGTATTCCGCTTCGGCGGTGGATAAAGCAACACAAGCTTCCTTTTTGCTATACCATGACACTAAGGAGATGCCTAATAGGTGGCAAGTTCCACTAGTGCTTTTCCAATCTAGTTTCCACCCATTGAAGTCAGAATCAGAATAACCTACCAAGGAAAGTGAGGCATCCCTAGGATACCATAGTCTCATACTAAGGGTTCTCTTTAAATATCTCATGATATGTTTAACATAAGTAAAGTACGATTCCTTAGGCATACATTGATATCTAGCACACATGAAAACACTAAACATAATATCAGGACGACTCACAGTTAAATATAATAACGAGCCTATCATGCCACGATATTTGGTTACCTCTACCGCTTTCCCTTTATCATCATTTTCTAAATAGCAAGAGGATGTCATATGAGTGGATGCTTCTTTGCATTTTTTCATCTCGAATTTGCATAGCAATTCTTTGGAGTATTTCGATTGATGAAAAAATATGCCATTGTCCATTTTCTTGATTTGTAATTCCATGAAGAAGGTAAGCTCTCCCATCATTGACATTTCAAATTCACTCAGCAGCAAATCATAAAACTCCTTGCAAAGGAGGTCATTAGTAGCTCCAAAGATAATATCATCAACATATATTTAAACTAGTAAAACATGATTATCTGATTTTTGGATAAAGAGTATTGTGTCGACTTTGTCCCTAACGAACCCATTTTTCAATGAGAAAAGTGCTCAGCCTATCATGCCAAGCTCGAGGAGCTTGCTTTAGGCCATAAAGTGCATTTTTAAGCTTATAGACATGGTTCGGAAATTTATAATTTTTAAAGTTGGGCGGTTGCTCAACGTACACCTCCTCTTAAATGAATCCATTCAAGAAAGCGCTCTTAACATCCATTTGGAACAACTTAAAATTCATAAATGATGCAAATGCCAATAGCATCCTTATAGCCTCTAACCTCACAATAGGGGTACAGGTTTCATCGTAATCGATACCTTCCTCTTGGTTGTATCCATTGGCTACAAGGCATGCTTTATTTCGTATTATTAAGCCAGATTCATCGAGTTTATTTATAAAAACCCATTTAGTGCCAATTATTGCATGGTCTTTTGGTTTGGGGACCAAGTCCCAAACATTAATACGCTCAAACTGGTTTAGCTCTTCTTGCATAGCTATACCCTAGTGCACATCCTCAATGGCTTCTTCTATGGTCTTAGGCTCTATTTGTGATACAAAAGCAACGAAATTACAAAAGTTATACAAAGAGCTAGAGGTTACCACTCCCGTAGAGATATAACCTCATACTTTATTGAGTGGATAGTCTTTCTTGGTTTTCCACGTCCTCGGCAAGTCATGATGGTCCTCATTGAATTATTGACCATCTTTATCTTCTTTGTCCTTTTCCAAGTCCTTAGAGTATGCTTCTTTCAAAGCACTTGTAACATCATCAAACAAAACTTTTCTCTTCTCTTTTGGAGAAGATTCGTCAAAATTCACATGAATCGATTCTTCTACAATCATAGTGTATTTATTAAAAACTCTAAATGCTTTACTATGCATTGAATACCCTAAGAATATACCCTCGTCAGCCTTTGAATCGAATTTTCCTAAAGCTCATTTTCTATTGTTTAAAATAAAACATTTGCGTCCAAAGACATGAAGATGAGATATATTGGGTTTTCGACTTCTTAATAACTCCTAAGGAGTTTTTAACAGTTTTGGTCTAAGAAGTACTCTATTTATAACATAATAAGCCGTGTGTACGACATCGTCCCAAAAGTATTTAGGCACTTTGCTTTCATTAAGCATGGTCCTGGCCAGCTCCTCTAATACGCGATTTTTCCTCACAACAACTCCATTTTGTTGGCGAGTTCTAGGAGCAGAGTATTGGTGCAGGATGCCATATTTATCGCAAAATTTTTCGAACAGGTGGTTCTCAAACTCACCACCATGGTCACTTCGTATATATACAATTTTTAGGTTAAGTTGATTCTGGATTTGCTTGTCAAGGCTCTTAAAGAATTTAAATGCGTCACTTTTAGCATAAATGAACATGGTCCATGTGAACCTAGAAAAATCATCTACGATTACTAAGGCATAGTAACTACCTCCAAAACTCATGATTTGCGATAGTCCAAACATGTCCATATGGAGAAGCTCCAAAGGCCTAGTTGTGGAGATTACATTTTTAGTCGCAAATGAGTTCTTAACTTGCTTACACTTTTAGCAAGTGTCACAAGCTTCTTTAGATTTGAAATTAAGTTTAGGGAGACCAACAACTAAATCGTGTAAAGACAATTTATCTAAGTGTTTAATGTGTATATGCGCAACGCGCCTTTGCCAAAGCTAGATGTCATTCTCTCTAGAGATAAATCATTTTGAGAACAATGTAGTGACATCCTCCAAATTAGCCATGTATATGTTATTTATACGATGACCAACGAACTTAACATTATTAGATAAACTATCACGAATAATGCAACAATCAGAATCGAAGGATACTTGTTACCTTTATCGTACAATTGACTGATGCTTAACAAGTTGTGCTCCAAACCTTCCACATAGAGCACATTCTCTATCACAACTTGAGAAGCATTATCAACAGTTCCAATTCCAAGTATTTTCCCTCGACTGTTGTCACCATAAGTGACATACCTTTTTTCTTTGAGTGATAGTTCTAGGAATTTCGATCTGTCACCTGTCATATGCCTCGAACATCCGCTATCGAAGTACCAATGATGTCCATGCATTTGTAGGCATACCTGCAAAACAAATTACTTGAATTGTTTAGGTACCCAATTGTTATTGGGTCCCTTTTTGTTATAACCATTGTATTTTGTCCCTACTTCACCCAAATGTAAGAACCATCAGGCACACCATGTTTTCTTATATAACATGAAGTAGTAGTATGGCCATAAGTGCCACAATACAAACAAGTAGGCATGTGAGTGTGTGACTTTTTACAATTATAGACTACAAGTTTCCTAGATGGTCTTTTCTTGCTAGTTTGGGGTTTATAACCTAATCCCATGTGGTTACCAGGATTTCTAGATTCAGCAAGTAAAGTTTCAAGGTTAAATCTACTGTATGTAAGCTTTGCAATTTTTTCTTTTAAATTTTAATTTTCAATTTGTAACGTCTCGCAAGTATCGCATACAGTAGGTTGACATAAATTATCTTTCGAGCAATTACATGAGCTATAAGAGTAGATTAGGTCTAAGGTTTCATTTTCAAGTTTTAACTCATCTAACTCTTTTTGGCATTTTAATGATTTCTTGTTCATGCAATAGGATTACATGTTTTCTATCAATGTTAATCCTAGCAAGTTTTTTAAGTTCTTCATGTAATTCAACAAATGCATTACATCATATGTAGGAGAGTCATCAGTAGATGATGAAGTATTAGAGTATACCTCATTTGCATCATCTTGTCCACTAGAGCTGCAAGCTTCTTGTGTTTTGACCATAAGGCACAGTTTTGCAGACTCCACCTAATCTAATGCACTCGATGTAGTTTCCTCCTCGGGAGCATCCCACACGATGTACTCTCTTTTTTATTTAAAGTCACGAGGAGTGCTCTTTTCTTATTCAACCTTATTGAGATAAACTGGACATTCTAGCCTCATGTGTCCAACCTTCCCACATTAATGGCAAGTGAAATGCTCCTTTGGGATCTTGCCCTTTTTGGTTGAGTCATGCGCTTCTTTCTTCTGAAACCTCTTGAATCCCCCTTTCTTTTTTAGGAATTTTCCAAATTTTCTAATTAGGAGATTCATGGTTTCTTCGTCCAGGTCGGAATCGGAATCATCATCCTCTTCTTGATCTTGCGAGTTGGTTGCTTTGAGAGCGATGCTTTTCTTCTTCCGGTCTGAATCTCTGTTCATGGTCAAACACCCTAACTCCATCTCATGTTCCTGGCATTTCCCAAACAGAGTCGCTAAAGTCATGGAATCTAAGTCTTTCGACTCCATGATTACTATTACTTTTGGCTGCCATTTCTTGTCAAGGCAACACAAAACATTGTTAGTTAATTCTCCTTAAGCAAAATTTCTATCTAGGGCAACTAAATGGTTAACAATGTGAGTAAATCGCTTTTACATTTCACTAATTGATTCATTTGATAACATGTGAAATAGCTCATATTCATGTGTCAGCGCATTTAGCCTAGCGCGCTTAACCTCGCTAGTGCCTTTGTGAGTCACTTGTAAAGTGTCCCACATTTATTTAGCATTTTAGCATCGTGACACTCTAAAGAATTCATCGTATAATAGGACCGATGTGAAAATGTTTTTGGCACGTAGGTTATGCTGAACCTTTTTGCGCTCATCATCGATCCATAAACTTTTCGGTTTTTCTTTAGGTTCATCATCCACTAAGTGAAGTTGAACGAACGGACCATTGACCACAGATTCCCAAATATCTGTGTCAATCGCCTCAATGAATATTTTCATGCGCACCTTCTAGTAGGTTGAATATGTGACGTGGATACCTTGTTCCGCTTTTCCTATTTTTGCGCAAAACTAAAACAGACTGTAGTTAATCGATAATGCTTGGACTTAATCGATTAAACAGTGCTCACATATAATCGATTATGCTTGTGGACAATCGATTATCCTGACACTCTCACAACTTGATTCTTTGATTTCTTGAATAATAAGTTACTGATTACCGAATCTTTACCTAGTTAATTGAATAATGAGATTACAGAAAAATAGTAAACAGATTATAGCATACAACTCATGTTAAGACAACTAATCAACAAAGTAAAGACGGAAAAGTAAAGAGATTAAGGATTAGAAAGAGGTGGACAAGGAATTTTATCCTAGTTTGTTTACGGTCCACTACATTCACGCCTCCCCTTCTGATCTCGTGAGATTTTTCTTCAACTATTGCAATTGCGAGTTTTACAAACAGATTACCAATTACAAATCATAAAAACTAAGTCGATCTTTACTTAGCCCCTATGAGCTTGACAACCTAGGTTTGACCTAACTAAATCGCCTACTAGGATCTCCTATCCTTTCGCGATTGTCCCTATCATTGGTATCGCTCGAACTCAAACCTCTTAGCCTCTATGAAGATCACAAATATCTCTCGTAGTGAAGCAATTCACAAGGAGATCAACTTCCTTGTTCAAACAGAATATATTTAGTTGACTTGAGTACTTAATACTCGGATTCAACAATTGAAACTTAATCTAAAACATAAAGCAGAAAATCCACAAGATCCTAATTCTTAATCAAATTAATGCATTAGGTTTTCAAACATGATTCACACTCTTCTTAGAAAAATATTTTCCTCGCAAATCTCTCAAAGAAATCAAGAATAACATGCAAGAAATTGATGCATAGAAAACTAGAGCCTAGATGCAATGATGTAAAATTCTAAGCCTAAATCAGAATGCTTTCACTTCCTAGTTTTTCTAAATGCACTTTCTCACTGTAAAACAATCTATGAAAATGTATTCTCTCTAACAATTTTTGAAATATGCATGTTATGCCATATTGGCAAGAAATACAGAATTTAAACTAAACTTATTGATACTGATATTCATCAATTATCCTTCTATTTAATCGATTAACGGGCTGTTAAAAATAAATTTTCAGTTACGTCTTAATCGATTATATGGTGACTTAATCAATTAACGTGCTAACAGAATCATATTAGTTAGTAATAGAATTCTAGATAATCGATTACACTAACTACTTAATCGATTATACTGAGTTCAAAATCTTTTTCTTTGATATAAGGAATGTATGGTAAACTACCTACATGATAGGCACATGCTTTACATAGCTTTTTAAAATATATTACTTTTAATGCATGAAACTATGTATATGTATGCATGAGTCTATTTATCATAAGGTGTCTAGATGATATGTCTTAATTTTAATGTTATTCTATATTAGCTCTTGTGAAACTTTCCACCTAAGTTTACCTAACCTCGACTCAAACTAAGGCACACATCTTAAGACTTCTAATTACAAGTAAACATAATAAAATACAGAATCTATATATGCAACCTATGAGTCTTCGGCTCATTGTTTGTTGTATGATCTTCAAGCTTTCTTGTATTTGTGTTTTTGTCAATACTTCGGTTAGCCATAAATGTGCAGGTCTTGACTCTATGCACTTTCAATCTCCCATTTTTTTATGATGACAAACACTTCACCAATTTTTGTTTGATAAGCTTGATGATGATCAGCATGTGTTTGCTTAGGTTGGTTATATATTAAAGTTGCGCTGCTCCTCCTTAGTTTGTTCTACCCCTCAACCAAAAAGTGTAGACTTTGTTCTACCCCTGAAACACATCAAACGACAAAAAAAACATTTCTCCCCTTTTGACATTATCAAAAAGTGTAAACAATTAAGTGATAATAGTTGGTCAAAAGTAAGAAGAGATATAAAGTTTGTGGTAATAAACTGTAATTAATCAGAAAGTTCAAGCTTTAATATGATTAAACAGTTTTTCGAATATTGAACAAATGCACATAATCTCTGCATTTAATTGATTATCGAGGGCACTTAATCGATTAAATTGACAAAAATTAAAATAGAATATGAACAAGGTTTATATGACACATCCAACATGTAAATATTCAATCAGTTTTAGAATGATTAACAGTTCTAATATAGTCAGGTTAAACATTTGTTAATTAAACGGTAGATGGCATTCACGCAAGATATGGTCAAGATATTCATAAAGCCAAACATTCATACACCATTGACATAATTAGAAATAGTCCAACAAAGCATGATATTTTGTGAAATGAAAGAAACAAGTACGAAATCAATGATTGGTTTTTTTGTGTTTAGTTTCGAGGCGTTCGAAGTCGGACAACCTACCCATTCACTTATACAAGATCAACCACTCTACAACCCAAGGTGAGGGAGACTACATCATGATATAGTGGTATCTGAATATGACACCCGAATCTCCCAACTACCTCAAAAGTTGGGAGTTATATTTGTTTTTTTAGAAACATGTACTTAACCAAATGATTGTGTGTCTAGATTAAGTACGGATGATTTCTTAAGCTCTATGCCATAGGATAGATTAAAATATCAAGTATTGTGGTAGTTATCCATGAAGATACACCACTCGAGAAACTAAAACGCGTAGGAAACGGAAAATGTGGAGATTTCCGATCTAGTGGCCCAAAAGGGTGAGGAATTTGTCCTGAAAACTAGACTCCACTCGCCTGGGCGATCCAGCCTCGCTTGAACGAGTGGGTCTCGCCTGGGCGAGGGCCAGGCAGGCGTTTCGCCTGTTTTGGGCAATTTTGGTTGCCCGGGCGAGACCTAGAGGATGATTTTCACTAGTTTTTGATGGATTTTTTGCTTGAGCGATAGGCTCTCACTTGGGCGAGAGCCAGGCAGGGAATTGAATCTTTTTTGAAGAAATCGTCGCTTGAGCGACAGTCTCTCGCTTGGGCGAGAGACATACAATGTTTTTGATTGCTTTGGATTGGTTGATTGCTGAGATAATAAACCTAACTTGGGTGAGAAGTATATTTAATAATTGAGAGAGATTGTGGCTCGAATGAGGAGCCCGATGCCCAAATCAACAAACTTATACAATTACCTTTGTTCTTGCGCCTTATTCGGGAAAAGATTATGATGATGATGTCATGAGGAAGGTGATGCATGAAGAGGATTACATGATACTACGTAGCGAGGTCGTCTGACCGTAAGAGGCTTGGCGATGTGGTAGTCCAGGATAATTGAACGATGGTTCGTAGTGGTAGGGATGTTATTCCGATTTTACATGATAACGTAAGATCAAGTCCCACAAGAAGCATTCATTTGGTAGATGTCTTAGGATGGGCCGATCGATATAAAAGAATGATTAAAAGATTTAATCAGCTAACCTCGGTTAGTATGCATACTCATTATGAATAATGAAGTAGTGGAGAGGAAATTTACGGGAGATGAACGAGCCTCGCGATGTTGAGAGGGACGGCAATGGCACTGATTCTTTAGCAAAGTCTTGAGGGCGATTCTAGGTGAGACGAGTCCCTTGTATTCATGGATGAGGTATTCTGTTGGACTTGGACATTTCTCACAGTGCAAAGTAGATGATCTCTGACAACCCCTCTTTATAATCAGGATCGTTGAGAGGGATACCCAGAAAGTGTTTGATACGACGCCGTCCTAAAATGGATAATTCTTTGGAACAAGTCGATCATATATCCTTGCGAGGAATATTTTTGGTGCATTCAAATCGGCTTGTTATGGAACATGTACTCTCGGTTATTTCCGAATAGTTTATTAGGAGGATATTGGTGTAAGGATGGATGAAATAAACATAGCATTCATACATTGAGTTCATGGATATTGATTCTCATTGTTTGACATATAATATCATTCATCATTTACATTTTTGTATGCGGAATATATGGTGTATATTATGTATGTCTATCTGGATGTGATATTCTGTGTAATTCTACACCGTCAATGAATAATATTCATTAGATGTCTTACTCCATTTTCTTTCTGCTTGTGTTCGGTTCGCGTTCTCATTTAGATGGACCATACCAGGAGGATTCAGAGCTACCGATTCGTGATGTCCCAGAAGGGGACATGGAGTAGTGACAGACACCGATACACCTATACAGACCCTTGTGCCTTAGAGCTGGAGATGGTTTGTGATGACTCTACGATGCCCTTTACCTGCTCGGAGACTAGCATCTGCTGCACCATCCATTCAGTTTGTGATTCCCCGCAGACCAACTAGTGCAGGGTCATCTACTAGGAGACGGAATTGGGACGACGTGCTCAATTCCCCACCTTGGTGGAGAGCTGCTCGGCGGACTATGCCTGATCTTCAGGCAGATGCGGGAGCAGGAAGTAGGTCACAGGGTGCGTCCAATGACCCGGAAGAGAAGATGGAGGCTTAAGATGAGGAGCTGGAAGTTGAAGAGGAGGAATATGTAGAGTTAGTCTGTATAGAGGACTCTATTGAGATGGTGGACCTCTCCTCCGATTTTGAGACGGAAGAGGACCCAAGCGAGTGCCCTAGCGCACCCGCGAACACCAAAGCTAGTCACTAGTAGCCATTTCCATTTCTATTTTGCTTTTAAGGCTAGTACATGTGTAGGGTACTTTTGATGTGCTGAATGGCTCAGCCTATTTTGTATGTTTTCAATTTAGACAAAGATTTTATTCCACCTTGTTCTTCGTACAAACATTTTCTATTATTTCAGTGAAGAATTATTCCACGATATGTTGAGTTGTTTTTGTTACCATTAGGTAATGATTGTTGTCTTTTCCACAATTTAGGTTACCTAACATGATGTCCCGAAAATGAATCTAATATAAGGAAAATAATTTTATATTATATTATTAAAAAAAATTACCCATTTTTTGGCAATGTTGTTGGAGAAATTTTTCGGGCATTACAACATGGTATCAGAGCGGTTCTTTTCTATTCGGCCTTGGGCATAGCCTCACATGGTTTCTTGTGTGTCTTGGTGTGCTTAATCGTCTTCTTGAATTATTCGGTTGAGAATTCGACCCATAAATAATTTCAGTACGAGAAGTATCTCATACGCGTCTAATGTTCACAGATTTAAGATGGCTGGACGTGGAGCTGCTAACCTGGACCTCATGGCTGCAATGACTGCAACGATTCAGAATGTGAATGCAAATTTGCATTAGCTGAATAAGCAACACCCCTAACCCAACCAAGGACCGGCTCATTATAGGGGCTTGGACGAATTATGTCGTCGTCAACCCCCAAAGTTTGAAGGAGGTTTTGCACCAGATGCTAAAAATGACTTGATCTAGGAGTTGGAAAGGATTTTTCGGGCACTTATGTGCACTGAGGAGCAGAAGGTCACCTATGCAACCTATATGCAGACTAAGAAAGCTGAGAACTGGTGGGAATTTTCCAGACGTCAGATGGAGTATGAACAACAAGTTGTCAACTGGACAACCTTCAAGGATAGATTTCTGCAAAAGTACTATCCTGCGGATATGAGGACCAAGAAAGAGATGAACTTCATGCATCTGCAGTAGGGAAGCATGACAGTTGGGGAGTATGCTGCCAAATTTGAAAATTTGGTGAAGTATGCCTCACACTATAATCAAGTGGGGAACGAGAGGTCCAAATGTGCCAAGTTTGAGAATGAACTCAGACAGGACTTGAAGGTGATGTTTGTACATTAGCAGATACCAGATTTTGCAACTCTAGTTGGTCGATGTCGGCTTTATAAGGAAAGCATGAAGGCAAGGAATGCGGCACTGAAAAGTGTCGTACCACCCAGAAATTCCTGTGGTCCCCAAAGGAATTTCGGGAAATGACATGGAAGGGGAAAACCCTTCAACCGCAACCAGAAATCCTATGCTTCATCATCAGGGAATCATCAGAGAAATTTCAAGCCTTACAACAACAGAGGCTCCCAACAAGGGAACAACAGTAACAACAACTACAACAATGGCAATAACAGCAACAAAATAAGTTTACTGGTTGGGAACTCTAACAACAAAACACCACCTTGGTGTTCGAAGTGCAAGGGGAAGCACTTTAGTGTCAACTGCCCCGTAGGCTGTCACTGCAAATAGCCTAGACACATCAAGTTGATGTGCCCTAAACTGAAAAAGGAAGAAGTGAATAATGTTCAAGCGGAAAGACCTAAGGCCAAAGGAAACGTGTTCATCATGAGTGGAACTGAGATTGAGGGTAATGAGGACCTCATACAAAGTACGTGTCGTATTAATGAGACTTCCTTATCTTTGTTGTTTGATTCGGGTGCGACCCATTCTTTCATATATAATGATATTGTCAACCGATTAGCATTGCCTACAGTATCCCTACCCTATGACCTAATTGTATCCACACCCAATAATGAACTTGTAATAGTCTCAACTATGTGCTCTGAATGTCCTATAACTTTAGATGAACGAACCTTTGTTGTAGACCTGATATGTCTACCCTTATCCCAATTAGATATCATCTTAGGGATAGACTAATTGTATAACAACAATGTTCTTCTAAACTACTTTAACAAAGCATTAATTTTTAGTGATCCTAAGAACCTCATTGAATCCTATTATGAAACCAAAAGAACCACTGCCAACCAAATGAAGAAACTCTTCAAGGATGGAGCTCAAGTATTTATGTTGCTGGCATCATTGGAGAAGAAAGGTGGAGGACAAATTTAGTACTTACCTGTGGTTAGGGATTTCCCCAAAGTTTTCCCAGATGACATTCTTGGTTTTCCCCTAGTGAGAGAGATAGAGTTTGCTATCGATCTGGTTCCTGGAACTGGACCGATCTCTATAGCTCCCTACAGGATGGCACAATTGGAGTTAACAGAGTTGAAGAAGCAATTGGAAGACTTGCTACAAAAATATTTTTTTCAAACCTAGTGTTTCACCATGGGGTGCTCTGGTGCTATTTGTGAAGAAGAAGGATCGCGGTATGCGGTTGTGTACTAACTACCGACAGTTGAACAAAGTCACCATCAAGAATAAGTACCCATTGCCAAGAATTGACGACTTGATGGATCAACTAAGAGGATCTATCATGTTTTCAAAGATCGATCTTCAGTCAGGATACCACCAAATACGTGTGAAGTTAGAGGATATTCTGAAAACTGCTTTTCGGACACGATATGGTCATTACGAATATCTCGTGATGCCATTTGGTGTAACCAATGCTCCTGCAGTGTTGATGGATTACATGAATCAGATTTTTCATCCATACCTCGACACATTTGTGGTCGTATTTATCGATGATATCCTTATTTATTTGAAGGATCGGGAGGAACAAAGGAAGCATCTGAGGATAGCGTTGCAGATTTTGAAAGACAACCAACTCTATGCCAAGCTATCAAAGTGCGCGAATTTTGGTTAGAATCGGTGAATTTTCTTGGGCATGTGATATCAAGCAAAGGAACTGTTGTAGACCCTGCTAAAGTAGGAACAATGATGGAATGGAATTTTCTTAAATCCGTAATGGAGATCAGAAGCTTTCTCGGTTTAGTGGGATACTATCGGATGTTTATTGAAGGATTTTCGAAGTTGGCGTTGCCACTGACTACGTGAACCAGGAAAGACAAGGCTTTTGTCTGGAAGGCGAAGTGTGAAGAAAACTTTCAAGAATTGAAGAAAAGATTGACTACATCACATGTGTTGATTCTACCAAACCCGAAGGGAAACTACAACGAATATTGTGACTCGTCTAAACAAGGCCTAGTTGCATTGATGCAACAACAAAAGGTGGTAGCTTATGCTTCAAGACAATTAAAGACACACCTGAGCAGAATTATCCGACGCACGACTTGGAGTTGGTTGCGATCGTATTTGCTCTCTTGATTTGGAGACATCACCTCTATGGAGTAAGAATTGAAGTCTTTAGTGATCACAAAAGCTTTAAGTATCTGTTCGACCAAAAGAAGTTGAACATGAGGCAGAGACGATATTGAATTCCTTAAGGACTATGACTTTGATCTCCAGTACCACCGTGGGAAAGCTAATATGGTGGCTGATGCCTTGTGTAGAAAGTTTCTGCATATGTCAACCACGATGGTTAGGGAGATGGAATTGATTGAGAGTTTCAGGAAATTAAGCTTCGCGGTGCAAGTAAAACCTAAGACTTTGATGTTAGGTATGCTTATAGTAACAAATTACTTTCTGGAACAACTGAAAGGTTTGAAAAGTTTCGATCAGAGAACTGTGAGAGAAGAGAACCTTGTTGGCTGAAGGAAGATCCCCAGAATTTCAAGAAGGAACTGATGCAGTATTGCGATGCAAGAACCGAGTCTGTGTGCTAAGAGACGTTGATTTTAAAATGGCAATCTTGGACTAAGCCCATAAGAGCAAACTAAGTATTCATCCTGGAGCTACCAAGATGTATGAAGATTTTAAGAAGATGTTCTGGTGGTCCCGTATGAAGAGAGAAGTAGTAGAGTATGTCTCACGCTGCTTAATGTGTCAAATAGCAAAGGTCGAGCATAGGCGACCCAGAGGAGAACTCCAACCTTTGGATATCCCCATTTGGAAATGGGATTGCATTGCAATGAATTTTGTGAGTGGATTTCCTTGGACTCAAAAGGGTTATGATGCAGTTTGGGTGATAGTGGATCGTTTGACAAAGACAACTCACTTTCTACCCATCAATATGAAATACTCCTTGGAAAGACTACAGAGTTATACATCAAAGAGATTGTTCGATTGCATGGTATTACTACAAATATCATCTCAAATAGAGACCCACGTTTCACTTCGAAGTTGTGGAATGGTTTGCAAACAGCCTTGGGTACTAAATTGAGTATGAGTTTAGCTTACCACCCGAAGACGGATGGCCAATCTGAACGGACTATCCAATATTTAGAAGACTTGATGAGAGCATGTGTGTTGGAACACTCTGGAAATTGGGTGGACTATCTGCATCTGATAGAGTTCACCTACAATAACAGCTTTCATTCGAGTATCGGCATGGCGTCGTATGAAGCTCTTTATGGCAGGAAGTGCGGAACACCGTTGTGATGGTTTGAAGTAGGGGAGAATCTGATACTAGGACCGGTGTGGTTTAGGAGACAACGGAAAAGATAAGAATGATAAGGGAGAACATGAAGGCGGCTCATAGTAGGCAGAAGAGCTACTATGACAAAAGGAGGAACCCTCTCAGATTTGAGGAAGGAGATAATGTCTTCATGAGGGTGGTTCCGACAACTGGCATTGGCAGAGTGCTTAAAGCACGTAATCTTACCCCTAAATTCATAGGACCATACCAAATCCTTATAAAAGTCGGACCAGTAGCATACCAAATAACTTTGTCACCTTTATTATCGAACCTACATAATGTCTTAAATGTATCTCAACTCAGAAAATACATTAGTGACTCGTCGTATATCATCGAATCTGACTCAATACAGCTAAAGGATAATCTCACTTTTGAAACTATACCCTTGAGGATCACTGATCGAAGTGTGAAGGCGTTGCGAGGCAAGGAGATTGCCCTAGTTAAGGTGATCTGGAGCCAATCAAACGGAGAAGATGCGACTTGGGAGATCGAGGAGGCTATGTGAGAATCATATCCCTATTTGTTTTATTAAGAGGTACACTCAATTTTCAAGAACATAAATATTATAAGTGGGGGAGGATTGTAACACCGTAAATTTTCGATGTATGTTTTATTAATTATTTATTTTAATAAAAAGTAATTTTAGAAATTAATCGGCAACGATTTAGGCTAAACTATAGTGGAGTATTAGTCTTTTTTTGTGAATTCCTATTTTGTGGTAAATTTTCGAAATTTTCTGTGACGGAAAGTTTTTGAGCTACTGTCAGGCCTAAATTCACCCAAATTCGACCCAATAACTTGTTTTTGAGTTCCGTATCTCGAAATGGAATTCCGAGTGCGCCATTGGCTTCGAAATATCATTTTGAGTCAAGATAGACATCAATGTTTTCCATAACGCATTTCTAAATATTTTTCACTCTGAATTATGTGTTCGAAGTTCTAACCATAAACTAAAATCGGAAGATTTTCAATATCTAGCCGAGTATTAGCTGACAATACTCAGGTACGGTTCAATCGCGAATGTTTCGCCGAAGAGTTCACATTATTTTCTATTAAGTGCCAAATTATTAAGGAAATGTATATGATTTTGGGGCACTTAGTGCGTATTTATGCTCTAATTGTGTACAATTCCTGATAACTTAGTTAATCTTGTATTGTTCAAGAATTTAATTGTGTTTTGTTGTTTGCAGGTTAGGAAATGATGAACAAGGGAAAAATATAAGAATGAGTTTCTGAACAACATAAGCCTCGCCCAAGCGAGAGAATGGTCGCTCAAGCCATAATTCAGAAGAAAATCATGAGAAAATACAGTTGTCCCCCGCTTGGGCGAGGGACTGTCGCTCAAGCGACAATTGGGGGACAAAACTTCAATTAGGCTATGTGTTTCCCTCACCTAAGCAAGGTGTTCAAGCGAGGGAGTGACATTTTCTCTCACTCAAGCAAGAATCCCTAGCTTGAGCGAGAGAATAGCAGTTGGAAGTTGATATAGGCAGTTCTAGACAGCAGGGGAAGTTATCGAAACACTTTTGAAGCATACTTCGCATGAAAATAGAGAGAAACACAGTGGGGATTAGGATTGAAGTCGTGGAAATGATTCTACTTCATATTTCCTTGTATAATCTCATGATTCGAGCATTGTAAAGGCGAGGATGAGTGAATAGATCTTGTTGTGGATTTCGAAATGTAATCTTCTAACCTTTGTACTCCTCGATTTGATTCTATTTTAATTGTTATTTGATTTTGGGAAGTTTATCCCGTTCTTAATGCATGAATTTAGGTTGCTACTAATTTCATTTTCTTGGGTTCAAGTTTAATTGGAAAGTTAAACTTGATACCGAACCTGGATCATCTTCCTTCATACATCATTACTCTAGGAATGGACAATGATGCATGAATTGCTTTTACATCGAACTGAATGTAGTTAATCGGTCAAATATCCAAGGAATTGGTATTTGAGTGATTATCTAAGGATTTTACACTCAAGGAATTGATGTAAATGATTTGAATAAAATGTGCATCTGAATCAGTAACTTCACAAGTTACTTGGAACTGAATCCATTGATGTCTATGGGAACGAACGATGCATTTCGATCCTAGTTTATTTTAAATAATTTTAGTTAAATTTATGATTTTACACAACCAAGTAAAAAATTTCATATAACCATTTTTGTAAATATATACTCAATTTATTCTTGTAAGAATTAGTGTAAATCTACTCTACTCCCTGAAGATGATATCCCAGTATTTTATTGGACTTTATTACTTGGACGATATCGTGCGCTTGTCGTTCCATAAATATCTAACACTTTCACAAGTGAAACTTGCTTGTCACGCAAGCAAAAATACTCATCTCTTACACAAAATCCCTTAAACCCCTCACCTACACATTACACCATTCACCCTTTGGAAAACCTTTGGTTTGGTTTTCCCCTCCCTATATCAGATTCATTTTCTTTAAAAAGACCCCCCTTCTAACTAGAGAAAACCCTTGGTATTTTCTTTCTTCTTCATTTTGATTCTCTAAGAAAAAACAAGGTAATTCTTCACTTTTTAGTTCATCATCTCTTAGGATCTAACCGTTATGTGTTTACGAGATTTTAGTATGATGTTTATATGCATGTTATGAACACTTTCGACCATTGAAATTTTTTAATATTCTTCCTAACTCTTATTATACTCAAGAACTCAAAAAATGGGTTTTCGTAAACTTAGAAAATTGTTGTTTTGAAACCATGAAATCTTGTTGTTCATGGGGCTATTTTAGTGTTTAAAAATATGCATTTTGTGATTTTAATGAAAAGGGAATGATTATGAAATCAAGGATATCTTGATTTAAAATGTTGTTTTGTGCATGAGATCAACACTTGTAAAGAATGTGTTGAAATGACCATGAACACGATGAGAATCATGAACGAGAGTTTCGAGGATAAAGGATGGTTCAAGAATATGAATCTTGGACCGGATGGATGAAAGTGTTGGATGTTCTTAAAATAGATTAAAATGATGTCTTTACCTTAGAGTTAGCACGTAAAAGATCTAACTCGCAAATCACTGATTGGTTCTTTGTGTTTAGTTTCGAGGCGTTCGAAGTTGGACAACCTACCCATTCACTTAAAGGAGATCAACTGCTCTACAACCCAAGGTGAGGAAGAATACATCGTGACATAGTGGTGTTCGAATATGACACCCGGATCTCCCAACTACCTAGGATAGATTAAAATATCAAGTATTATGGTAATTATCCATGAAAAAACACAACTCGAGAAATTAAAACGCGTAGGGATCGGAAACAGCGGAGATATTTGATCTGGTAGCCCAAAAGGGCAAGGAAGTAGTCCTGGAAACTGGACTCCACTCGCCTGGGAGAGCCAGCCACGCCTGGGCAAGCCAGCCTCGCTTGAACGAGTGGTTCTCGCCTAGGCGTGGGCCAGGCAGGCATTTCGCTTGTTCTTGGCAATTATGGTCGCTCGGGCGTGACCTAGAGGGTGATTTTGACTAGTTTTGGTGGATTTTTTGCTTGAGCGACAGGCTCTCACTTGGCGAGATCCAGGCAGGGAATTGAGTCTTTTTTGATGAAATCGTCGCATGAGCGATAGTCTCTTGCATGGGCGAGAGACATACAATGTTTTTGATTGCTTTGGATTGGTTGATTGCTTAGATAATAACCCTAACTTGGGTGAGAAGTATATTTAATAATTGGGAGAGATCGTGGCTTGAACGAGGAGTCTGATGTCCAAATCAACAAACTTATACAGTTACCTTTGTTCTTGCACCTTATTCGGGCAAGGATTCTGACGATGACGTCGAGAGCAAGGCGATGCCTATAAGGAATTACATGCTACCACGCAGCGAGGTCGTCTGGCCATAACAGGCTTGGCCATGTTGCTGTCCAGGATAATTTAGCGATGGTTCATAGTGGTAGTGATGTTATTCATATATTATGTGATAACGTAAGATCGGGTCACACAAGAAGCTTTCCTTTGGGAGATGTCTTAGGATGGGTCGATCGATATAAAAGAATGATTATAATATTTAATAGGTTATCCTTGGTTAGAGTGCATACAAATTATGAATAACGAAGTAGTGGAGAGGAAATTTAGGGGAGACGAACGAGCCACACGATGTTGAGAGGGACGGTGATGGTGGTGATTCATCAGCAAAATCTTGAGGGCGAGTCTAGGGGAGACGAGTCCCTTGTATTCATGGATGAGGTATTATGTTGGATTGGAGAGCTCTCATTTTGCAAACTAGATGATCTCTAACAATCCCTCTTAGCAATCAGGATAGATGAGAGGGATGCCTAGAAAGTGTTTGATACGACACCGTCCTGAAACAGACAGTTCTTTAGAACATGACGATCATATATCCTTGCGAGGAATATTTTTGGTGTGTTCAAATCGGCTTGTTATGAGATCTGTACTCTCGGTTATTTCTGAATAGTTTATTGGGAGAATATTGGAGTAAGGATGTGAAATAAACATAGCATTCATACGTTGAGTTCATGGATATTGATTCTCATAGTTTGAGATATAATATCATTCTTCATTTGCATTTTTGTATGCGAAATATATTGTGTATATTATGTGTGTCTATTTGGATATGATATTATGTGTAATTTCACATCGTCAATGAATAATATTCATTAGATGTCTTACTCCATTTTCTTTCTGCTTGTCTTTGGTTCGCGTTCTCATTCAGATAGACCGTATCGCGAGGATTTGGAGCTACCGATTCTCGATATTCCAAGAGGGGACATGGAGCAATGACGGACACTGATACACCTACACATGCCCTTGTGCCTTAGAGTTGGAGATGATTTGTGATGGATCTACGATGTGCTTCCACTCACATCATGCGGACTTGGAGGCTTCTTTCACTTTACCTGCTCGGAGACTAGCATCTCCTGCACCATCCATTCAGTCTGTGATTCCTCACAGATCCACTACTACAGGGCAATCTACTAGGAGACAGATTTGGGACGACGTGCTCAATTTCCCACCATGGAGGATAGTTGCTCGACGAACAACGCCTGATCTGTAGGAAGATGCGGGAGCGGGAAGAAGGTCGCAGGGTGCATCCAATGACCCAGAAGAGGAGATGGTGGCTGAAGAGGAGGAGCTGGAAGCCGAAGAGGAGGACGGTGTGGAGTTAGTCTGTATAGAGGACTCCATTGAGGTGGTAGACCTCTCCTCTGATTCTGAGATGGAGGAGGACCCAAGCGAGTGCCTTAGCGCACTCGCGAACGTTAGAGTTAGTCACTAGTAGCCATTTCCATTTTTATTTTGCTTTTGAGGCGGGTATCTGTGTAGGGTACTTTTTATGTGCTAAATGGCTCAGCCTATTTTGTTTGTTTTCAGTTTAGACAAAGATTTTATTTTACCTTGTTTTTTGTACATATATTTTCCGTTATTTCAGTGAAGAATTATTCCATGATATGCTGAGTTGTTTTTTGTTACCATTAGGTAATGATTGTTGTCTTTTCCATAATTCAGGTTACTTAACGTGATGCCCCGAAAAGGAATCGAATATAAGGAAAATAATTTTATATAATATTATTCAAAAAAAATTACCTATTTTTTGGGTAATGTTGTTGGAGAAATTTTCGGGGTGTTACACTAACAATTTTCGAAATATACATGTTAGGCCACATAGGCAAGAAATACAGAATTTATACAAAACCTACTGATACTGATATTAATCGATCATCCTTCCATTTAATCGATTAACGGGCTGTTAAAAATCAATTTTTAGTTACATCTTAATCGATTATATGGTGACTTAATCGATTAACGTGCTAATAGAATCAAATGAGTTAGTAACATAATTCTTGATAATGGATTACACTAACTACTTAATCGATTATACTGAGTTAAAAATGTTTTTCTTTGATGTAAGGAATGTATGGTAAACTACTTATATGATATGCACATGCTTTACATAGATTTTCAAAATATATTATTTTTAATGCATGAAACTATGTATATGTATGCATGATTTTATTTATCATAAGGTATCTAGATGATATGTCTCAATTTTAATCTTATTTTATTAGCTCTTGTGAGACTTTCCACCTAAGTTTACCTAACCTAGACTCAAACAAAAGCACACATCTTAAAACTTCTAATTACAAATAAACATAATAAAGTCTTGAATCTATAGATTCAACATATGAGTCTTCGGCTCGTTGTTTGTTGTACGATCTTCAAGCTTTCTTGTATTTGTGTTTGTTTCATCAAAACTTTGGTTAGTCATAAATGTGCAGGTCTTGACTCTTTGCACTTTCAGGAATGGTAACTTAAGTAATATAATTATTGAAATCATTATCCTTAGATATAAAGTTCTTCATTTGTCAAAATTCTTTAAATTCACCATAGTGTGTGGTGAAGGAAAAGAGTGATAATTTAGAAATTGTGTACTTCATAATTGGTGAGATTGGTGAGTGATAATTTGAGACAGAGCTTGGTGCAAGATTTGTAAATATTAACATTCATTACATAATGAAAACTCATGTGGTTTGCAAGAGGAATGTATGTAGCTTTCAGTGGATAGAAAGTGAACCATGATACATCAATGTTATCTTTTTTCCTTTACTCTTTTACTTTTCTCACTTTGATTTTTGCTAACACGGTTTTCCATTGCATATGTGATTCTTACATTTTTTACAAGTAGCAAATATTTACATAAAGTTGCCGAAAAACCAAAAAACTAATTCACCAACTCTTAGTTTGCCATCTAGAATTACAATTAGGAATAGAACCAATTATCGGACAAATAAAATTCAGCCTACATGACTACCAATCATATTTAGAAGGCCGGCATAGCTATTGAAAAGTAGGACAATGATATGATAGGGCCAATTTAGCACTTGTAAGCCATAACACCTTCCTTCATGTAAAGGAAGGGTCACACCACATGAGCGTTACAGGTTCACATTGCCTACACGACATAGGTAATCCAAATGTACAACACTGTTAGACTCAGGCTTAAAATGACAAACTCATGTCGCTCGCAATGATGGTTCACCTCCTCATAGAGTGCAAACGACTCCAACCTAGAGCTAAATAGGTAAAGCCACTCATAAGAGATGATATGTACTATCACTCTACTTTCCCTCTCTAAATATATACTTATAAATATTAACTTGAGCATCAGAGTTCCTATGAGGTACTCACCCAAGTGATCCAAGATTGACAACTGCCCATATTCAACAAGGAAACATAGGTTCCCACGATTCCCCGCCAATATAGAAGAGTAAAGATAATTTGGAGGAAAATTTTAAAGTTTGGTGTGTTTGCATAGTTTGGGTGTGAAAATGTTTATTGTAAAAATGATATGAGATTATTAGTCCATTTGAAGAAGAGTCTCTCCTTTATATTGACTAGGTTTTGATTAAGACATCAAGATCAATGAAAGAAGAAAAAGTTGAAGACCATAAGTATGGAAAACACAAGTTCATATATAAGATTTAAATTACTTTCTATAATAGGTCTTACCTTTATAGTCATTCTTACTTTGATACCATATAAAGCTCATGAAAAATGTTTTACAAATGTTTCATAAAGTTTTAAAAGGATGGAAAAGAGTTACAAGGTTCTAAAAAGAAGTGTTTAGAAAATTAAGTAACATGTTACTTGAAATAGAATAACATGTTACTTACATGGAAAAAGAGGTCAATGGTCGATTACTGTAGTGGGTAATCGATTACATTTGTTTAAGACAAAGTCCAATAACTAATTATCACTACATAATAATCTATTATTGTGTGATGGAAGTGTTGTTTCATATTTGAAACTCAACCAACATATACCCAAATAAATCAGTACCTCACGTTTTTACCTCTTGCAATTGAATTTGGAACCCTTCTAAACTCAACAAATATCATCCTACATTTGAAAAGGAACAACACTTTCACAAAACAAATTTACACACTTTTGGAATCAATCTTTCCAAGTATTTTCAGAAAAAATCTTGACAAATTTTATGTACTTTCAAAGTTTCTGAAAAACTAAGAGCAAAGAGTGATATTGAATTAGAGTATTCTTATAAAGGATACATATATCAATTAAATTGTGTGTAGTAATCCTTAACCTTTTAAAAAGAGTTCTTCTACTTCTCAAAAACTAAGTTCACCATAGGATTGGATAAGTGTTTATATAATAAGAAAGTAGTGTGGTTTCTTGAAAGGATTTGAGTGTTCCAAGGGGAGAGTCTTAGTGTGAGACTTATAACATAAACATAAACTCAAATTGGTATGGTGAAAATTTCTTAAATTACGTAAAGGGGACTAGACGTAGCCTTCAGTTGAAGAAAGTGACCCAACATACATTATTGTGTTTCTCTAACCTTCTATTTACATTTATGCCACTTTTTGTTCTTCATAATTTGCTTTCGTTGAAATTTTTGATTTAGAATTTCTAAAAGAACAATTTTGTTTTGTTGCAAGCCTAATTCACCTCTTCCTAGATTGATATTTTATATTTTCAGGCCAGGGTTAAATCAAGTGTTGGCTACCCAAGTATTAGTTTTCCCATTCTCTGGATATTAAATGTGTCATCTATGAAGAACTAACACCTTTTTCCTATAAAGGTGTTTGGACACCTATCACACATTATTTATCTCAATGTTTTAAAAATAGTATCGTATGAAGACTTAAAAAATGTGAAAAACATGAATAAAGAGGAAAGTAAAATATGGAATATAGCATGAGACGAGATTAGATTGTTTGATTTTAAAGTTTCTAAATTGATGAACCTGAACTAAATGCTATCTTTTTCAACGATAATGATCAAGAAAGTGGAAAAGTTTTAAAGAGATTAAAAACTAAAGTTAGTTCATCTGGTGCTCTTTGATTTTTTTTTAAAGACAAAAATGCTTATATTATAAAGTGACGACTCTTAATATTTTTTAGAGGCTCATCATCAACGAAAATTATAAATATGGAAGCTCTATTTAAATCTTGTCATATTCATTTTTAATTCTAGTTTTGATAAGAAAATTGATTTCTGGATAAGGTTATAGTTTGACTTTAGCGAATTCTTGTTATCCTAACCGTTATTAGAATCTATAGGGTGAGTCAGCCAATTAAATTTTCTCTCAAGATACAAAATCTATGTTTGATTGAAGACTGCAGCTACTTTCCTTGTACAATTACACGACTCAATCGGGTCCTTACTTATTCTCATTGTCCCAATAAAAGGCTCTGGAAATCATATATCTATAGTTAATAAAAAGTAGTGTGTGAAAATTGTATATATCACGTCTTTACAGAAAATATAGCGGGCATTCCAAACAATAGTACATCAGGATACTTGTCTTCTGTGTTTACATTTTTAAGGTTACAAGTAAAATACAATCTCCAACATTTTTTATATAATCATTTTATTATTATCCCAGTGAAAAAAAAATATTAATAGTATATCAGTTTTATACATTGTCATTGTATCATTCAGTATCTATATTTAATTATGGTTGACTATCCAAAAAGTAATATAAATTAATAATAAATAATGTACTAACTTCTATAAATCATTATACCAATAATGCATACATATTACTATCTTTTATTATCCAGATATATTGAATTTTAAATAAAGAATAACTCACGTGTTAATAGTTGAGTGCTTTATTTAATATATTTTATAGTGAAAAGTCACTGAAACTAATGAGATGAGGTCTATGAGTTGAGTACTTTTTTTAATAGCCTCAAATAGCTAACAAGAAAGTAATAATAGAGAAAAAGGCTGCTATAAACAAAAGGACATTTGACCAATGAAAAGAACAAAATAAAAGCTTATTTTATGGCGTTCGTATGGTCATATCCTCATTCCGCACGTGATAATTTAATTCTAGTACTGATTTCCTCAACAAAAAATATTCTAATGCTGATCTTATAGTAGGTGAATGAAAAGCTTAGAAAATTTTAAATTTTCCTAATAAGTTAGTCTGTAAATTTTTATCTAGATACAGAGGTTATATTTTCATAAAATAATATTTTTATCATCCATGATTATTTAAAAATAAGAGTATTTGTATCTAGAATTAGAGTTATGTAAGTATGTAACCAAAGATGATTTTAGTATCCTGGTTCTATTAGATCTTTAAGATGACGAAAGGTCAAAAGTTCAATTCATAGGAATAACACTTGTTAAGAGGGAAGGTCACACACCCTAAAAAATATTAGTTTCTTACCAACAAAAAAAGGTTAGGAAGATACTCATAGTAGTATAAAAAAAATATGATTTTAGTATTTAAACAAATATTTGATTTTGGAATGTATTTTACTCAGTACCTAAATTAGGAATGATAAAAAATCGGACTTATAGGCCCATAGAATTATCCGCAATGTGTATTCATAATAATATTTTTTTATAGATGTTAATACATTTTATAATACCCACATGTCGGTACGCAAATTTATAAAATTAATTTTTTATATATATTATAGTTTTTATTATTATTTTAAGATAAAAAGTCTTACTTTTGGTTGTAATATTACCAAGGATTTAATGTAAATGTGAGATGTATGAAAAAAGAGATATTCGAATGGTTATTATGATATATTTCTAATTAAAACTACCATTTGAACTTATGATTAGATTTCTTTAGATCATTCACTTTCATTGCTTCCCAAATTACTTTTTCACATTCTTTTTGCATTTTTTTTTATCTTTTTCTCTTTCTTTCTTGCACATTGTGCACATTTATTTATTGGTATATATAATAACAAATATTTAGCTTTTGCAACTTTCTCAAATTCCCTTTTCTAACATGTAATTTTCACTTTGTAAGAGTCATTTATTCAAATATAAATATGGATCATTATATTTGGTGTACTAAATAAAATTTATAATTTACGTTCAAAGTGGGAAAGTAATTGGAAAATTGTATTTTATCAAAGTATTGAAGTCTAAAAAAATCTTAAGTGTCTTAATCACTTTCCAGCATAAAAACAATTATCAATTTTGAAATGGTCAAAAGTCAATTTTTAGAATGTATAATCTAAGAAAACATCTATTCATGAAAGATAGAGTTGATTTTTATCACTTTATAGCTCAAACCGTTATAGAATAAAAAAACTCATGTTTATTTGCTAAAATCAATGACAAGAATAAAAACACTAGATATAAACTAATTTTCAGCTTCCAAATGATATTCTCAATTCCGCCTAAATCAATGACAAGAGTAAAAACATGAGATATATGTTAATTTTTATTATTATTTTAAGATTATACATTATATATTTTATTATTATTTTATAATAAATTACATATATTTAA
The DNA here is from genome assembly GCF_001865875.1 of Lupinus angustifolius. Taxonomy (NCBI): domain Eukaryota; kingdom Viridiplantae; phylum Streptophyta; class Magnoliopsida; order Fabales; family Fabaceae; genus Lupinus; species Lupinus angustifolius. The sequence goes on from NW_017726206.1 coordinate 169,579, forward strand.
CTATAATCATAATTTTATCATATAAATATCATATTATTCATATAATAATTAATTATTAAAAAATATATAAATATATAATTAAACTTAAAAACCTGTTGGATACTCGCAAATACTCACTTCTCGCAAAGGTACCTACAAATGTTTTCAGTTTGGGAACAGGAAAGTATTATACGTGTCCGTCCGATCATGTTTTCATCCCTAACCCATATAATCTATATTAAAGTATCGAATATTGTAATATGAATAGATTTAATATCACAACAACAATAATTTAGGTAGAGATTTGGATATTAGTCTAATTCCTAATAATTTAGGTATATTAAAGGGTTCGATTCATTTGAGTGACATTTATTGGAAAATACAATTATATACTTCAAAAGAGATTAGTTTCTTACACAAAAAGTAATTAAGATGATATGTTTGATATATTCAAACTCACCTCCCACTTTAATAATTTATGTAGAGGCTGGTAGGACTTACAATTAGAAAACTGAAACCGACCAAACCACACTGATGTAGCCTTGAAGGAGAAAGTACACAGGTAAACTTAATCAACTCCAATACCTCATAGTTTAGTAGTACCATTAATTGGACACCCACTCTTGTTTTAATTTCCTGTTTCTTAACCATGGAACCATCCTAACACACTCTACTTTCATGGTTCTAACTTAAAAAAACCAATGTGTACATTAAACATCAATGCATGATGGACCCAGAGACAGAAACAGACACGATAGAATCTAATATCTAAAATATAACTAAAATAATTATTATGTTATTCTACCATCCTACTCTATATTTGTTATGTGTTCGCTTTTTGTGTTTTATAAACCGTGTTTTAATAATCCCTTTATTTTAGAGGCCTTTTGAAGAGTAGTTACTCTATTCTTCACTCTTGTTTTATGTTGGTTTTTGTTGGGTTTAAAACTTTTGCTATTTTAAAATTGAGGATTGATAGTACTTTTTCTTCCAATTCTATCTTTATTTAATAATTATACATATCGTTAATTATTAATTAATTCTATTTTTTAAATAAGGTTGTTTTATTTAAAATCTAACATTTTATCTTCAACTATAATAAAAAAATATAGAATAAATTATAATAGTTAACTTATTAAATCTATAGCCAAATAGATTACATCAGATAACAATACAATAAAAAAACATAACTAAAAAAGTAAATTACACCGACGCCCCTGAGTTTTAGTAAAATTACACGAACCACCTTTCACTTTTCTACACCTATACAAATCTTCCCCAATTTTTATACTTTCGTTACACACTTACACTGACCACTCCTGCATGAGAAATAAGTGTAATTTTTTAAATAAAAATTGTGATAAAATCAATTAAGTTAAACAAAATATGGTATACTGTGAAGACAAATCCAAATAATATATGAGCTGCTACCTCTTTATTATTTTTGGTTCGTTACGATATAGCATAAGAGCGATTTAAACAATATATCTTTAGAATTGTTGATGCATTTTGAAACAAAAAATAATATAGATGCATTGATTTTGATATTATTTGGATTTTTTCCTCACAATATGACTTAGTTGCATTTATCATATTTTTTATTTAGAAGGTTACACTTATTTCTCATGCAGAGGTGGTCAGCGTAAGAAAAGTATAAAAACTATGGGAGCTTTGTGCAGGTGTAGAAAAATGATGGGTGATTTGTGTAATTTCACTAAAACTCAGGGGGTGTCAGTGTAATTAACTCTAACTAAAAATAACATATTAAATTCACATCATACATATTTGACAAAATTTTACGTTAATTATCTATTGTCTAATAAAATGTTGATCTTAATCTGGACTTAAAGATCAATCATGTATAACATCAAGAACTTACCAGTTTTACTAATCTATATAAATACTAAGATAAACTAGTTCTTTTGTCATATTTATCATGTAAATTTAATATTATTTTCGCCGGGATTTTTCTTATAAAGTATGCATGATAAATTAAAGCACTTATATCTTAATCATATTAATTGACTAACAGACTTGTCACTTGTCAATATAAGTTTTTTGTTTTTATTATTATTAATTATCATTTACGAACAGATATCTTTCACTCAACCACGGGAATTTAATATGGACTCAGAACTTATTATAATAATAATAATAATAGTAATAATATAACTAGTTAGTTTCAATTTTCAATTAACATGTCCCGAAGCCAAAAAAAGATAATCCAAACATTGATCAGAATTTATCAACTCTTTAAAAAATAAATAAATTTATCCCAAATAGTTCGTTTTGATCATCTTAATCAATTTAGATATGTCATCCTATAAAAAGATAAAATGAGTAGATGGAAAAGGTAAAAATCAAGGGATATAAAAGTAATCATAATATCTATTATACTATATATAAAGAGAAAAAATGGTATAATTATTATGATATAATTTCACTTTTTTATTTTATTCTTAAAGTTTTTAGTTTATATAAAAACTATATAATCATATGTAACCCCCACTAATATATTAATCATCTCTCTAATATTATAATAAAACAAAAAATTATAATATAAAATATACTCAATACAAAAAGTATTCTAATTCTTCAAAATAAAATATATAAAATTTCAAAATTAATATTATAAAAGGATGAATTTTGGCAGGCAGGTATAAAATGCATTTATGCCTGTCACCACCGGTAAATATAATTAATTGAGGCATGCTTCCAATCTTAACTTTTGGATTTGGATTTGGGATGCCCAATGCAATTTAAATATATTATTTTATCACGATTATTAGTCCATACTTTTTTAATAATATAAATGAATACTTTCATAAATAAAAACGAAATAAAAATTTATTATAAGTGATAATGATAATAAGATGCAAGTTAGTAATATAAATATAAATTATTAGATTGATAATATTATATGAAGAGGTATATAAACTAAATAACTATAAGAAATAGTAGTGATAAAATTAAAATACTTGAATATTATATCAATATAATTATCTTTTTTTCATTTATTTTCTTTCAAGGAATAAATGAAGGTTAAAATTAATGGCAAGAAAAATCACTATATAGACTTTTTTCCCTTCAAAAACTGATACGGAGTAGAGTTTTAACAAGTAAGAATGACAATAAAAACTAAACATGTGAGTACCTTTTCAAAATCAACCCAACTTTATTAGAAAAAATCTGTTGTTATTGAATTCCATTTTTACTGGAGTTCAACTTTCGGATTTGGGCCCCAAACCCGAACTGAACTAAATGTAAAAAGTAAAATTAGGAAGAAGCATCCAAGAAAAAGAGACACAAAAAGAATCGTTGTGAGCCACAAAATAACATCTGTCAAAATATTTCCTGTCATTATGTCAAATATCGTAATAAACAACGGTCATTCAACAACACAATTTTGAACGACGTTGTTGAAAACGATGCGAAAGAACATTGACAACGCATACTAAAGCATGCATTATCAATGTATGTAACATTCTAGACACAACGCTGTTGAATATTAGTAATGTTAGCTCTGGCTTGAATGAGTTATGTTTAATAACGTATTTGATAGAAAGCGCTGTTAATGTTAATTCCATGGCGCGTAAATAAGAAAGCGTTGTTGAAGATGACATAGTAATAATGCTTTCTTAATTATTCGCTGTTGATTTTATACGATATTTTAAGTGTCATAGATATTAGTAGTTGAGTAGTTATGTGTTTCTTCGTTTGTTAAAAGATTAACGGTTGAGTGGTTATGCGTCTCTTCATTTGTTGAAATATTAATGGTTGAGTGGTTATGCGTATTTTCGTTTGTTAAAATATTAATGGTTGTTAATCTATAAATATTGTGCTTCACTTCATGTTATATTTCATCAGTAAGAGCATGTATTTCTATAGGAGTATGTTCAAAGTGTTAAAAGTGCTAAAGTTGTTTTTTGTTTTAGAATCATGTCAATGATGTCTTTAAATCTTTTGATTTGGAAAAATGACACAGATTTCAGAAGGAAAGTGGTTGTTATACAAGATTTGCGTTAGATGAAGATTTAATTTGTAAATTATTTAGTTCATTGATCTCTTTCAATTCATTCAAGTCATTAATTTCCCTCATTTAAATTTTTTGATTTTCAAAAAGGGCCCACATTTCAGAAGGAAAATGATTGTTATACAAGATTTGCGTAAGATGAAGAATTAATTTGTAAATTATTTAATTCATTGATTTCTCTCATATATCACTTCATTAATTTCCATCATTGAAATCATGTGAATGAGGTCTTTAACATCTTTTGATTTTTCCAAAAGGACCTAGATTTAAGAAGGAAAGTAATTGTTATACAAGATTTGCATGAGATGAAGAATTAATTTATAAATTATTTAGTTCATTTATTTTCTTCATTCGGTTCATTGTAATCTACCAAATTATTTAGTTCATTACAATAATATTTTGTCCCTTTGAATGAAAAATGAATAAACATAAAAAAAAAATTAACAAAACTTAATGTTTAATATTTTTGCAGTTTCATATTAATAAACACAATAATATAATAATAGACTTAATGACAACTTCATGTTAATTATTAACGTACATTCATGTTGCATATATTGTGACTCTTAATATAAAATGTTAATTTAACAGAACATAATTATGAATACGCTGTTAATTTGGAAAATGAGTTAAGTTTAACAGTGCATAATTAATATAGCATTGTCAATATATTCCATTTAACAACACATAGTTGAGATAGAGTTGTCAATTAGATTCTATTCAACAGCGCATAGTTGAGCTAGCGCTGTCAGTTATATTATATTCAACATCGCATCATCTAGGATGCCTTGTTGACCTGTTCATGAAAATGAGTAGTAAACAACTGAATACATAACAAGAGTGTAACCCTTAAGAAGCACTGTTGAAGATGTCAATACAACAGTGCTATCGTTAATATGCATTGTTCAAGATGTCAATACAACAATGTTATCTTTAATATGCGTAGTTAAAGAGTTACTACAATTTAAATATCTAAAACATGAATCAGCTCCATCTATGCTCTCAAACTTAATTGAAAAGAAATCCTCATACTCTTAGCAAACCCTCATACTCTCATAAACCTCAAAAAACTTCATCAATGGCTTCCCAAAGCGGCGATCATGGTTCTCACAATGGTGACGAAGCTGCACTGACTCCACAAGACAAGTAAATCGTTGTTCGGAAATGAACTTCACGTGGAATGACTTCCATGAAGAATGTCTTTCGGTCAAGAAGTAAGGATGTGAAGATAAAATTTCAATGGAACTCTAAAGGTCAACATTAAACTCGAAGGGTGGAAACTCATTGGTTAACTACATTGGGGTTATGGTTAGGCAGAATATGAAGCTAACATTCAACAAATGGAGTGATGTAGGAAATGTCGTGAAGGAGCATATTTGGAATGAAATAACAGTAAGTTTATTTTTTCAGTTTTTGTATTTTTGTTTTTTCATGCATTGTACGTATATGTGTTACATTTTCATGCAATGTACATATATGCATGTGTTTGCATACAATATAGTTAATGTATATGTGTTTTTAGAGCACTTTTGATGTTGGTGAGGAACATAAAGATTATATCCTTAAATTGGCTGACAAGGCTCTCCGACAATTCTGAACTAATGCCAGAAAATTACCCAGAGATACTGATGGCAATGTCAACCTAAAACCTCCAACTAAATATGCAAATATCGTTGATGAAGAGGATTGGAAAACTTTTGTCACCCTATGCATACAATACGAGTCTTTCTTGGTAAAATCATATTCTTTGTATTGACTTTTGTATATATACTTTTGTATATAGATATATATGATTGTTGATATTAATGTTGTTTGTTTTTTCAGAAAATAAGTAATAAAAACTGCAATAGGGCATCCAAGCCTTTATATCCATACCGAGCTTCTCGAGCGGTGTATAAAGGAATCGAGGAAAAAATTATAAGTATTATTAATTTGTAAGTACATTGTTGGTTATGTTTTGTATGCATGTATATCTAATTACATTATTATTGGTTATGTTTTGTTAGTTGGAGAACAAAGGTGATACACCTATGACTCCACATGGAGTAGAACTCCATGCTCTATGGGTAGATGCTTGTAAGAACAAAGATGGTGTCATCGACAATGAGCAAGTTGAAGAAGCGGCAAGGCGTGTTGTAAGTGCTTATTTTTTAATTATACTTAATTTTCATACTTTATTTATCAAAATACGATTAATTAACATTATGTTTTTTTCTTAATTTTTCAGGTTGTCTTAAAAGAAAATGAGGCACAACTGGATAGTCCCATAATACTTGAAAAGACACTAAGACTGCCTATCTACCCTCGCCATATTTGAGGTGCATGATTTGGAGTTAGCCAGCGAACATTTGTACCCATCCAAAGCGTGCAACCAAAGCCCAAATGAGTCAGGTTCAAAATCAGTTGGATGGCCTCATGCAAAGTTTCAACGAAATTGAGCAATCAATGAAGGTGAAAGAAGCTGAGTGGCAACGACTAGCTAGTGTTGTTGCCATTGTTCCTTCGACCATCAATGAGAGTTGCACACCTGCACCTTATAACATTCTCATTCTGATTCCCATTCCTGAGGTAATTTAGTTATCTTATTTTAATTTAGTCGTTAACTAATTATATGTTTTAACTTACGTACAGAAAATCAGTTCTTGCAAACTTTTCTTGGATACCCCAACTAGCTGAGTAGCGGGTGTTGGAAAAGTGCACAAGTCGGCCAATGCTATGCTGCATAATGCGCGTATCTCACGCCATCATGTCAAGATCTCGATTGATGTTACAATTGATGATAATGCGTTGCTACCAATTCCTCTCGATCATGATATCTTCACAGTTGGAGGGGCTATATGCACTTTTGTGGCTTGGCCGGTAGACCTTATACAAATAATTCTTTCTAAGGTATGATTTTTCACCTTATGTTCACTCATATTATATTTATATATATATATATATTCATCTATAATTAATATGTTTTTATTGAATATTTAATAAAAATATATATTTTACCCCTAGTAGCACCCAAAAGACTAAGCCATCTCCGGGGATGTGAGCTCGACACCATCCACTAAAGATGTGAACTCAAAGCCATCTACTGAGGATGTGACTTCCAAGAAGACTACCAACATATTCAGATGCTAAAACGTTGTCTACACAAAGAAAGCTCCAAGCAATTCAGATTTACATAGAGAGTGTAAATTGCAGACAAACTACAAATTAGCTTTTCATGACATGATGAGGGACAAGTTATTTAGTTTTCAAATAGTTAAATTGCAATAAGAACTAAAAGATATATTCCAACGCGAAAAAATTCTTGCTAAGACAACATACTTGATATGTACTGTGTTATCCAAGGGGTAATAATGCAAATTAGATAAATGTTCTCAGTTATCCAATATATAAAGAGTCGGATTTCCTGTCAGATTTTCCGTCAAGTTTCAGGTAATCCAAAACCTAACGAGTTCGGAGTTGACTATTATTTTTAACCCTACTAAGTTCGGGTTTGAGTTTTGAAATTCAGGTTTAAGGTTGGGTAAGTATAAACTCGAACATGGTCCACTATGTTGTCATTCCTATTAATAAACATAGTCATGCTTCATAACTTGCTTTTTTATGTAGATTAAAACTAGGATAAATAAAATTTATTTAGATATAGAGTAAAATGTTCAAAAAATATAATATATAAATTTATTATTAACGATAATAATATATTTAATTTTAGATAGAATAAGAACATGATATAAGGTGAAAATATAAATTCTTAATAAGGGGTAAAATAGGGCAAGACAAAATTATATATTTTGCATCATCTTGTTTTCTGCCATTAAAAACTTAGCTTTATTATTGAGTATATGGTATGAGTATAGAGAATGTAAAACTAGAGGTGCTAGAAAATCATATTAAACTCATCGAAAAAAGAAAAACCTACTAAATTTAAATTCTTCAAAAAGCAAGAGTCAAAATCATTCAAAAAGCAAGAGTCAAAATCATAATCAACATAAAGTTTCCTTTGAAACATGCAAACTTTACAAACTTGTTAACTTGAGCTCATAAATGTATTTTTTATTAAAATGTCATATTAACTAAATCATAAATAAATATTTTTCTTAAAATACTCGGGGTACAAAAGAAATTACATCCAAAACTAAAATGAACTTCTTCGAAAATTGGGTTACAAAATCAAGAGACTTTCCTATATTAGAGTTAATAATTTTAACATGGACAAAATATTTAACTATGCATAATTCAAGATTTTCATGTCTATATTTCTAATAACAAATGTCAATATTGCATCTATGGCAAACCTATGACATGACACAAACCAAAAGAAAAGGCACCATGAGCAGTAAGATATCAACTATGACGACAGTAGCATGAAATTTCTTAAATTATGATAGTAAAGCAATGATGTGTGCAATACCTCAAGTGTATGGTTTTGTTGCTAAGTAATTGACCAGACTCATTTAATTCAATTGATAAACTATTCTAATCACTATTCAAAAATAATATAAATTTAAAGAGGAAAATAGTAAACAATATTTAGAATCAAAGAAGAACTTCCTTGATAGAGGCAGATTACTAATTGACGTTAATGATTTATCACTTCCTTATATGAAATTTAAGTTGCAAAAATAGGCAACCCAATACCCAATAATTAGTATTGACTCTCGTGGTACACGATTTAAATGAATCTCTTACTTTGCCTCTTGTTAATCTCTTTATGGTTGCCCAATGGTGCCCTTGAGAATCCTAAGACTATTCTCGTGAATTAGGATTTAAGTTTGGTATTACAGGTCGAGTATTTGGGTTCATCTCTCTGTCCTTCCCAATCTACCTAAAAGGTGTAATTATATGGCCACTACACTTACATGGGTTTGCTCTCTATCATCCAAATCGCAACACTCACAAGAAGGGATGGTGGGAAAACTAACTCATCATGGTTAAGTGGTAGAGCCTTTACTCCCATAAACTATAGAATTACTCACTCATGATAATAAAGATATAGAAATATATTTTTATTGAAGAATAAGGAGAGAGTACATAAATCTTATTATGTAGTGGTGAGTTTAACTTGTATTTTGCTCACTCAAATTTTGGTGTTGTGAATTGTCTCTTCTTTTTTTATGTCGCCCTCTATTTATAGGTGATAGGAAATACGAATTCAACTTTCTAATTTGAAGTCCTAATCTTCATGTTAATAAAAAAATAAATCTTAGCAATTATATCTTCGCAAGTTGCTTCAAAATATGAGGCTTCTTATTTATGTGAGGGTGTTAAATCCAATTTAAATATTCACAATATTAATCAAATGATATTAGATAAAATATGGAATCTTCTAATATTGGTGTTGATTCCTAGTCATGTCACAATATTTTCACAATATCAAATAAATCATGTTTATCTAAAATATGACATTTTGTCAACTTTTGACTTTCTTTTTATTAAATACGTACAAAACAACAAATAACTTGCATTCAATCCAAATTGTGTGAAATTTATAGAAAATATAAAAATGATCTTTTGAATTAAGGATTTGATATAAAATATGCACGAAATATGATATATTTACACATGCATCAAACATCTACACACTTAAACAATGTTTGTTCCCAAACAATAACTTGGTCTAACAAAGAAATTGGACAGACCGTCCAATAGGGAACTCAAATAAGTTTAGATTAAAACAATTGATATCAACTTTCAATGAGAAATCAAGTTCTAGTACATTTAGAAACTTTTAATCATGTGGGTTCAATAATGTCATTGAAAATTAGTCATTCTTCTCACACCACTCTCAATGTACTTAGGGGTATAGAAATTTCACTAGAGTTTTATAGAAAATACATTGTCATATACTTGACTAAAGATTAAATCACCATTGAATTTTATTGAATGCATACTAAAATTAAAAGATCTTACTTTTAGTTGTAATGTTACCAAGGGATTTAATGTAAATGAGAGATATATGAAAGAAGAGATATTCAAATGGTTATTATGGTATATCTTCAATTAAAACTACCATTTGAACTTATGATTAGATTTCTTTAGATCATTCACTTTCATTGCTTCCCAAATTACTTTTTTGTATTTTTTTTTCCCTTTTCTCTTTCTTTCTTGCACTTTGTGCACATTTATTTATTGGAAGATAAAATAAGAAATGTTTACCTTTTGTAACTTTCTCAAATTCCCTTTTCCAACATGTAATTTTCACTTTGTTAGAGTCACTTAGTCAAATATAAATAGGGATTATTATATTTCTTGTTCCAAAGAAAAATTATAATTTAAGCTCAACTTGGGCAAGTAATTGGAAACTTGTATTTATCAAAGTATTGAAGTCCAAAAAAATTTCTAAATGTCTTAATCACTTTCTAGCATAAAAACAATTATCAATCTTGAAAGGTCAAAAGTCAATTTTTAGAATGCATAATCTAAGAAAACATTCATTCACGAAAGATAGAGTTGAATTTTATTAGTGTATAGTTCAAACCCTTCTACAATAAAAAAAAACTAATGTTTATTTACTAAAATCGATGACAAGAGTGAAAACATGAGATATATGCTAATTTTCAGTTTCCAAATGATATTCTCAACTGGGCCTCAATCAACTCATATACTATTTTTTTTTCAAAAAAATAAATTCTCAATCAAATAATGACTTCAAAAGTCTAAATTTAATAAAAATATAATTATTAGTTAATACAAATTGTAGATTCTTTCCATATAAGTGCTTCAAAAAATTATAATTCCAAATTTGTCCACCAAAAAGCAATTTGGAAATATAATGTATCATTCCCAACACTTAAGACTTGGTTGCGGTGGAGAAGGACTGAGGATCAGTCTAATGGAACCTGATATCTAGGAAATAAGCATCAGTTAACTCTATACCAGCTTAAAGTATAGCAATTTTCACAATGTTTCCTAACACTTAAAGCATTAGTAGGCAATGATAAAATTCTTGAAAGATAATATTAAGTTTATAAAACTTCCCCATTGTATGTTGAATATGATTGTATGGAAGGTCATCGAAAGTCTTGTTGAACCACCTCCTAGCTTCTAGTGCTCCTCATGAGTATGACCAGATATGCTCCACTCATGATGATTGATATTTTTTATTTTTCTTTTCATCTTTTTTTGTTTTTTTTCAACACTAAATAAATCTCTCTACAAAGGCTCCAAACTTGGGAAGACACTTAAATCGTAACAAAAAAAAGTTTATACTAACATAAAAAAATAAATGAATCCTAAAACGTGGGGTTTGTGCTAATAAACGTTCGTTTAACATTGTTAGCTTGACAATTGTCTCCTTTGATTTTCAATCGAATTGTTATGATTAGGTTTCGTTAAGATCTTATGCAATTATATGGAAGGATTTATTCCTTTAATACTCTCAATTGTATAGCCAATGGCATTCATATGCATTCTAAGAACTTCTAGCAACTTTTCTATTTTCTCATAATTTTATTTAGAATTTATGACTACTAGATAAGAAAAGTTAAGGTACAAAAATTGACATTAGATGGTGGATGATAGTGTTCTTAATTCTAGCTTTGGAGCTTTGCTTTCCTCTCAATCCTTGTTTGGGTTCTAGTTTTTCGTCTAACAATTATTAGTGAGGAAAACACCGACTAGAATTTAAAAAATTCATATGTTGTACCACTTCCTCATCATAATCACGAGAATTCCCTCAAAGGCATCTCTCCAAGGGGTAATTTAATAGGATTTTTGTAGTCTCTTCCTTAACTACTTGGTGCAAAATATTTATCCTATAATAATAGTCCTCAAAAGAAGGCGGTTTAATAGATTGCAAGATTAAACTCAACCTTCTCTTTTCGTATTATTAGTGTAAGCTTCCTATTTTTTATACATAAATTATAGCATCTACATTGGCCAAGAATGGCTTACCTAGTATGATTGAGATTTGTGAATCCTCCTTCATCTCAAGCACTAAAAATTCAGTAGGAATAAAAATATTTCCATCCCATATAGGTACATCCTCCAAAATGTCTAAAAGAAATATTACTGATCTAAATTCTAATTGTAGACAAATGATGGTGGGATTTAGTTATTCTGAAGTAGAGCGTTGTATTCCTCAACTAAAGCAACCATCTTAAAGTCCTTCAATTTTATCTTTACTATAAAACATGTCTTTAAGAAATTTCGCATATGAGGGCATATCTTGCAATGCCTCTCTAAAAGGGATATTGGTGTACAATTTTTAAGGACTTTTATAAAATTTCCAAGATTTTTGCCTAGCTTTGCCTTGGCCAATCTTTGAGGGGGGGAATTGGTGGTTGATGTCATGGAAGTGATAAATATTTAGACATGTTTTTATAAAAAAAATTATTCGTGAGGTTGTGTCTCAAAATTTTCCTCTTCCACTTTTTCCTTGCCCTTAGGCTTAGTTCATCCAACTCATTTTCACTCCTTAATTATACAACTTTTCAATGTTCATTATTTCGTATTCTTTGCAATTTGTCCTCAAAATCTTCTGATTTTTCTATTCATATTGCCAACTTGTTGAGCAATTTAGGTTTCCAACATATTAGTATGGTTGGTCAAAAAATTTAATTTTAGAATTTAGATCCGAGAGCGATTTTGAGACATTTTTTGGTGTTAATGTCTTTCGACTTATTGGAATCTCTTTTTTATTATTCATTATCATCTTTAAAGTTGAGTCTAAAGAAGAAGGTTGAACCTCATAAACATTGGTAGAGGTTTTCGTGCAAATATTCATGGTTGAATGTTATTGCTCTTGTAAGAATATGATCTCCATATCTTTAAGGATAAGAAATACTTGTTCAAGAATGTGATCTTCATATCTTCCCATGTGATGATTATCTCATCAGATGACAACGACCTGAACAAATCTAGAGCTTTATCCCTTAATGATAACGGGAATAAGCGAATGTGAATTTCATCATCTAAGGCTCGTTCAAGTCGAATCGTCCCACAAAACTACAAGAATTTATCCATGTGACTAGTGGAACCTTCCGAGTGAGAACCAACAAATTGATTAAGCCTTATGATTGAGAGTAAGGTTGGTGGTATGGTGAAATGACCTGCTTGAATTGGTAACCTGGAGACTCTTGACTGTTGTCATCTAAAATTTGATGCTAAGTAGTCTTTGAGCAGTTTGTTGTCTTCTTCGCTCATCATTCATGCTAGCTCGTGTCTCTCCCTCGTTAGTTGTCTTTGGGACTGCCACCTTCTATGAAAGTCCTCTCCAATTCTCTGTCAACACTTATTTATGTCCTAGAATTACTCAAACTTTGCATATAGTAGTAGCAACATGCAGATGATCAAGATAAAGTAGCACATAACACAATTAAAGTGTACATGATTAATAAATTAAGAATCAATAAAAATATGACATAATCCTCGACAACAACGTCAAAAACTTGATGTGTGCAATATCACAAATATAATTTTTTGTCACTAAGTAATACAATGTTTGATCTCACAAGAACTGATTATTCAATTCATTTCATTAAAGAGTAAAGTAATAAAATATGTAGAATTAATATAATATAAATTTAAAAATTAGAATAGTAAACAATATCTAAAACTTCAAGATAATAAAAAATAAATCAAAAAATAATTTACAAGACAAATGTTAGTAAACTATATTAGTGAATTAATGTTTACCACTTCTTTCCATGAAATTTTAGTTACAAAGGTAGACAACCCAATAATTGATAATATTCTCTCTCGAGCATATAAACTTATATCCACTTGAAGTATGCGTATACTCTTGTGGTATTTGATTCAAGTGAATCCCTTAGTTGACATTTTATCAATCTCTCTGCGCTTGAGCAATGGTTCCCCAAAAATTCTAAGACCAATAGGTTGTATATTTAGATTCACATCTTGGTCATTCCCCAATCTACCTAAAAAGTGTGATTATATGATCAGTATACTCACATGGGTTCGTAATCTAATATCCAAACCACAACATTCACAACAAGGAATAATGGGAAATCGAACCAATTATGGATGAAAGGTAGAGCCCTTACCCCCATCAACTATGAAATTACTCTCTCATGATAATAGAGAAATAAAAAGATATTTTTATTGAAAAATGATAAAAAGAGTGTATAAATCTTATTATCTAATTGTGAGTGTAACTTGTGTTTTGCTAACTCAAATTGTATTATTATGAATTGTCTCTTCTTTCTTTGTGTCGCCCTCTATTTATAGGTGATGAGAAATATGAATCAACCTAATTTGAAGTCCAAATTTTCATATTAATAACAAAATCCAGTCTTTGCTATTTTGACCAGTTTATTTAAAATATGAGGTTTCTTATCAATGAGTCAATATTAAATCCAATTTTAAATCTTCACAATATCTATCAAATCGGATTAGATAAAATATGAATTATTCTCTTGTTGGCGTTAATTCTCAATCATGTCACAATATCTATAAAAACATGTTTATCTAAAATAATGACTTCAATCAATTCATATACTATTTTTTTTCAAATGATATTCTCAATTCAATTCGGCCTCGATCAATTTATATACTATTTTTTCAATATCTATATTCTCCATTCGGCGTTAATCTTCTCTTGTTGGCGTTAATCTTCAATTATGTCACAATATCTATCAACATATATTTATCTAAAATATTTTTTTCTCATGACTCTTTTTTGTTAAATATGCTCAAAACAACAAATAACCTACATTTAACCTAAATTGTAGGAAATTATAAAAAAATATAAATTAAAATCCCATTTTGAATTAAGGATTGGATCTAAAATATGTTAGAAATAAGATGTATTTATACATACATCAAGTGACATAACAAATAGCAAGTTAAATTAAGCAATGTCATCTATATGCAAAAATGATGCATTAGGTAGTGTCTTAAACAATTAGATATTCAAATCTCCAATTAATTTATTTCTCATGCAATGCCAATACTGTAACGCCCCAAAAAATACTTCTCAAAAACATTTCGGAAAAATGGGTAAAATTTTTTTTTTTTGAATTGGTGATATAAAATTGTTTCCTTTTCAAAACCTTCCTTTTCCGGGACATCACTTTAAGTAACTCGAATGCGGAAAATCAACTTATCGTTATCGAATGATAACTTAACCTGATTCACAATTTCTTGAATAACATAATGCATATAATCGGTTAAGTCAGAATTAGTTCATACAAACTAAGTCAACAAGGCGGAAACTACCTCGCCACTAACATATACAAAAATAAAAAAGAAACACAGCCTCCACCAAAAACAAAAGGGGCATCGACTGGCCGCAAGCTGACTCAAAAGATTCCAGGAATGCTGGACCCCTCACTAGGGTCTTCCTCCTCTTCCGAGTCAGACACGAGGTCGATCACCTCCACCGAACTCTCTACATTTACGAGTTCAATGACCTTGTCCTCCTCTTCCTCTTCTTCCACTTTGTTATGCCATAACCCTACGACATAATTCGGAGGGGATGACATTCTCAAAACCTTGGTCTTCTTGCAGGGACCTCCATGATTAGATTTCTTTAGATCATTCACTTTCATTGCTTCCCAAATTACTTTTTTGTATTTTTTTTTCCCTTTTCTCTTTCTTTCTTGCACTTTGTGCACATTTATTTATTGGAAGATAAAATAAGAAATGTTTACCTTTTGTAACTTTCTCAAATTCCCTTTTCCAACATGTAATTTTCACTTTGTTAGAGTCACTTAGTCAAATATAAATAGGGATTATTATATTTCTTGTTCCAAAGAAAAATTATAATTTAAGCTCAACTTGGGCAAGTAATTGGAAACTTGTATTTATCAAAGTATTGAAGTCCAAAAAAATTTCTAAATGTCTTAATCACTTTCTAGCATAAAAACAATTATCAATCTTGAAAGGTCAAAAGTCAATTTTTAGAATGCATAATCTAAGAAAACATTCATTCACGAAAGATAGAGTTGAATTTTATTAGTGTATAGTTCAAACCCTTCTACAATAAAAAAAAACTAATGTTTATTTACTAAAATCGATGACAAGAGTGAAAACATGAGATATATGCTAATTTTCAGTTTCCAAATGATATTCTCAACTGGGCCTCAATCAACTCATATACTATTTTTTTTTCAAAAAAATAAATTCTCAATCAAATAATGACTTCAAAAGTCTAAATTTAATAAAAATATAATTATTAGTTAATACAAATTGTAGATTCTTTCCATATAAGTGCTTCAAAAAATTATAATTCCAAATTTGTCCACCAAAAAGCAATTTGGAAATATAATGTATCATTCCCAACACTTAAGACTTGGTTGCGGTGGAGAAGGACTGAGGATCAGTCTAATGGAACCTGATATCTAGGAAATAAGCATCAGTTAACTCTATACCAGCTTAAAGTATAGCAATTTTCACAATGTTTCCTAACACTTAAAGCATTAGTAGGCAATGATAAAATTCTTGAAAGATAATATTAAGTTTATAAAACTTCCCCATTGTATGTTGAATATGATTGTATGGAAGGTCATCGAAAGTCTTGTTGAACCACCTCCTAGCTTCTAGTGCTCCTCATGAGTATGACCAGATATGCTCCACTCATGATGATTGATATTTTTTATTTTTCTTTTCATCTTTTTTTGTTTTTTTTCAACACTAAATAAATCTCTCTACAAAGGCTCCAAACTTGGGAAGACACTTAAATCGTAACAAAAAAAAGTTTATACTAACATAAAAAAATAAATGAATCCTAAAACGTGGGGTTTGTGCTAATAAACGTTCGTTTAACATTGTTAGCTTGACAATTGTCTCCTTTGATTTTCAATCGAATTGTTATGATTAGGTTTCGTTAAGATCTTATGCAATTATATGGAAGGATTTATTCCTTTAATACTCTCAATTGTATAGCCAATGGCATTCATATGCATTCTAAGAACTTCTAGCAACTTTTCTATTTTCTCATAATTTTATTTAGAATTTATGACTACTAGATAAGAAAAGTTAAGGTACAAAAATTGACATTAGATGGTGGATGATAGTGTTCTTAATTCTAGCTTTGGAGCTTTGCTTTCCTCTCAATCCTTGTTTGGGTTCTAGTTTTTCGTCTAACAATTATTAGTGAGGAAAACACCGACTAGAATTTAAAAAATTCATATGTTGTACCACTTCCTCATCATAATCACGAGAATTCCCTCAAAGGCATCTCTCCAAGGGGTAATTTAATAGGATTTTTGTAGTCTCTTCCTTAACTACTTGGTGCAAAATATTTATCCTATAATAATAGTCCTCAAAAGAAGGCGGTTTAATAGATTGCAAGATTAAACTCAACCTTCTCTTTTCGTATTATTAGTGTAAGCTTCCTATTTTTTATACATAAATTATAGCATCTACATTGGCCAAGAATGGCTTACCTAGTATGATTGAGATTTGTGAATCCTCCTTCATCTCAAGCACTAAAAATTCAGTAGGAATAAAAATATTTCCATCCCATATAGGTACATCCTCCAAAATGTCTAAAAGAAATATTACTGATCTAAATTCTAATTGTAGACAAATGATGGTGGGATTTAGTTATTCTGAAGTAGAGCGTTGTATTCCTCAACTAAAGCAACCATCTTAAAGTCCTTCAATTTTATCTTTACTATAAAACATGTCTTTAAGAAATTTCGCATATGAGGGCATATCTTGCAATGCCTCTCTAAAAGGGATATTGGTGTACAATTTTTAAGGACTTTTATAAAATTTCCAAGATTTTTGCCTAGCTTTGCCTTGGCCAATCTTTGAGGGGGGGAATTGGTGGTTGATGTCATGGAAGTGATAAATATTTAGACATGTTTTTATAAAAAAAATTATTCGTGAGGTTGTGTCTCAAAATTTTCCTCTTCCACTTTTTCCTTGCCCTTAGGCTTAGTTCATCCAACTCATTTTCACTCCTTAATTATACAACTTTTCAATGTTCATTATTTCGTATTCTTTGCAATTTGTCCTCAAAATCTTCTGATTTTTCTATTCATATTGCCAACTTGTTGAGCAATTTAGGTTTCCAACATATTAGTATGGTTGGTCAAAAAATTTAATTTTAGAATTTAGATCCGAGAGCGATTTTGAGACATTTTTTGGTGTTAATGTCTTTCGACTTATTGGAATCTCTTTTTTATTATTCATTATCATCTTTAAAGTTGAGTCTAAAGAAGAAGGTTGAACCTCATAAACATTGGTAGAGGTTTTCGTGCAAATATTCATGGTTGAATGTTATTGCTCTTGTAAGAATATGATCTCCATATCTTTAAGGATAAGAAATACTTGTTCAAGAATGTGATCTTCATATCTTCCCATGTGATGATTATCTCATCAGATGACAACGACCTGAACAAATCTAGAGCTTTATCCCTTAATGATAACGGGAATAAGCGAATGTGAATTTCATCATCTAAGGCTCGTTCAAGTCGAATCGTCCCACAAAACTACAAGAATTTATCCATGTGACTAGTGGAACCTTCCGAGTGAGAACCAACAAATTGATTAAGCCTTATGATTGAGAGTAAGGTTGGTGGTATGGTGAAATGACCTGCTTGAATTGGTAACCTGGAGACTCTTGACTGTTGTCATCTAAAATTTGATGCTAAGTAGTCTTTGAGCAGTTTGTTGTCTTCTTCGCTCATCATTCATGCTAGCTCGTGTCTCTCCCTCGTTAGTTGTCTTTGGGACTGCCACCTTCTATGAAAGTCCTCTCCAATTCTCTGTCAACACTTATTTATGTCCTAGAATTACTCAAACTTTGCATATAGTAGTAGCAACATGCAGATGATCAAGATAAAGTAGCACATAACACAATTAAAGTGTACATGATTAATAAATTAAGAATCAATAAAAATATGACATAATCCTCGACAACAACGTCAAAAACTTGATGTGTGCAATATCACAAATATAATTTTTTGTCACTAAGTAATACAATGTTTGATCTCACAAGAACTGATTATTCAATTCATTTCATTAAAGAGTAAAGTAATAAAATATGTAGAATTAATATAATATAAATTTAAAAATTAGAATAGTAAACAATATCTAAAACTTCAAGATAATAAAAAATAAATCAAAAAATAATTTACAAGACAAATGTTAGTAAACTATATTAGTGAATTAATGTTTACCACTTCTTTCCATGAAATTTTAGTTACAAAGGTAGACAACCCAATAATTGATAATATTCTCTCTCGAGCATATAAACTTATATCCACTTGAAGTATGCGTATACTCTTGTGGTATTTGATTCAAGTGAATCCCTTAGTTGACATTTTATCAATCTCTCTGCGCTTGAGCAATGGTTCCCCAAAAATTCTAAGACCAATAGGTTGTATATTTAGATTCACATCTTGGTCATTCCCCAATCTACCTAAAAAGTGTGATTATATGATCAGTATACTCACATGGGTTCGTAATCTAATATCCAAACCACAACATTCACAACAAGGAATAATGGGAAATCGAACCAATTATGGATGAAAGGTAGAGCCCTTACCCCCATCAACTATGAAATTACTCTCTCATGATAATAGAGAAATAAAAAGATATTTTTATTGAAAAATGATAAAAAGAGTGTATAAATCTTATTATCTAATTGTGAGTGTAACTTGTGTTTTGCTAACTCAAATTGTATTATTATGAATTGTCTCTTCTTTCTTTGTGTCGCCCTCTATTTATAGGTGATGAGAAATATGAATCAACCTAATTTGAAGTCCAAATTTTCATATTAATAACAAAATCCAGTCTTTGCTATTTTGACCAGTTTATTTAAAATATGAGGTTTCTTATCAATGAGTCAATATTAAATCCAATTTTAAATCTTCACAATATCTATCAAATCGGATTAGATAAAATATGAATTATTCTCTTGTTGGCGTTAATTCTCAATCATGTCACAATATCTATAAAAACATGTTTATCTAAAATAATGACTTCAATCAATTCATATACTATTTTTTTTCAAATGATATTCTCAATTCAATTCGGCCTC
The DNA here is from genome assembly GCF_001865875.1 of Lupinus angustifolius. Taxonomy (NCBI): domain Eukaryota; kingdom Viridiplantae; phylum Streptophyta; class Magnoliopsida; order Fabales; family Fabaceae; genus Lupinus; species Lupinus angustifolius. Next base: position 189,543 of record NW_017726206.1, read on the forward strand.
GATCAATTTATATACTATTTTTTCAATATCTATATTCTCCATTCGGCGTTAATCTTCTCTTGTTGGCGTTAATCTTCAATTATGTCACAATATCTATCAACATATATTTATCTAAAATATTTTTTTCTCATGACTCTTTTTTGTTAAATATGCTCAAAACAACAAATAACCTACATTTAACCTAAATTGTAGGAAATTATAAAAAAATATAAATTAAAATCCCATTTTGAATTAAGGATTGGATCTAAAATATGTTAGAAATAAGATGTATTTATACATACATCAAGTGACATAACAAATAGCAAGTTAAATTAAGCAATGTCATCTATATGCAAAAATGATGCATTAGGTAGTGTCTTAAACAATTAGATATTCAAATCTCCAATTAATTTATTTCTCATGCAATGCCAATACTGTAACGCCCCAAAAAATACTTCTCAAAAACATTTCGGAAAAATGGGTAAAATTTTTTTTTTTTGAATTGGTGATATAAAATTGTTTCCTTTTCAAAACCTTCCTTTTCCGGGACATCACTTTAAGTAACTCGAATGCGGAAAATCAACTTATCGTTATCGAATGATAACTTAACCTGATTCACAATTTCTTGAATAACATAATGCATATAATCGGTTAAGTCAGAATTAGTTCATACAAACTAAGTCAACAAGGCGGAAACTACCTCGCCACTAACATATACAAAAATAAAAAAGAAACACAGCCTCCACCAAAAACAAAAGGGGCATCGACTGGCCGCAAGCTGACTCAAAAGATTCCAGGAATGCTGGACCCCTCACTAGGGTCTTCCTCCTCTTCCGAGTCAGACACGAGGTCGATCACCTCCACCGAACTCTCTACATTTACGAGTTCAATGACCTTGTCCTCCTCTTCCTCTTCTTCCACTTTGTTATGCCATAACCCTACGACATAATTCGGAGGGGATGACATTCTCAAAACCTTGGTCTTCTTGCAGGGACCTCCTCCAAGAACCCGGCTCCTCGTGGCTTTACTGGATGATGGAGCATCCAAACAATCTGACCACGTCCTCCGACCGTGGAAAGGAACAACGCCATTACTCCTGACTGGAAGGTATCAAAGTCCATTCTCTAGAGACCTCAGCCTCCTCGGCGGCAAGGTGAAGGAAGCATCAATGTAGGTGTCAGGTTGAGGGATCATCATCGATGACCCGTTGCACACCATGTGCAACAACAGACCGTAGGGGCCTGTGTATGTGTATCTGTGTCCATCACTATCCCATTGTCCCATCGGGGACATCATGAAGTGATAACCGTGAATGAGAGTGCTGGTGATATATAAAACAAGAACAATGCAGCAGAGAGAGTAAGACATCTAATAAACATAAATTCATTGACGGCGTGGACTTACTCAGAATATCACACTCAGACATAAAATATATTTTAACATATAGTTCAACATTTATCATTGACATCATGAAGAAATTCATAACTTACCATTCATTCCAACATTACCAATATATCAAGTAATACAATCAACATTCTATTCATAACCCTATCACATGCATAAACATAGGTACACACAATGTTGGTAGCTCACATGTGGGAATTCACTTCCACAATGATAATGTATGCATGATATGTCATGATTATCCACCTTGCACCAATATCCATCCAACATCCTAATCGGAAATAATCGAGAGTACAGGTCCCGTACCAAGCCGCTTTGTGCGCACCCGAAATAGCATATCCTCGCAAGGAAGTAAAAAAAATAGATCGATCGGTTCCCTCAGGAACAGTCCTACTCGAACCTAGGTCGTACAAACGCTTTCTGGGCATCCCTCTCATTGATCTCGAATGCAATCCAGGGGTTGTCAGAGATTGCCTAGTTTGGCCTGTGAGAACTGTCTGATCCAACATGGTACCTCCCTAGGAATACAAGGGACTCGTCTCACCCAGACTCTCCCTCAAGACATTGCTGGCGAATCATCGTCCAATCAGTGCCGTCCCTGCTTACATCATGGTGCTCTAAGTCGTCCCGTCATTTCCTCTCCACTACTTCATGGTCACAATGCAATGCATTCCTAGTCAAAGTCAAATGCAAATGTAGTAATCAAACACATGATCGGCCCATCCTTAAGCCATCTCCCGACAAGGAATGCTTCTCGTGGGACCCGATAGTACGTCAACCGTACATGCTCAAGGTAACATCTCAATCACTACAACTCATCACCGGACAATCCTGGACGGTCACATGACCACGCCTCTTACGGTCGGTCGATCGTTGTACAGTGATATTATGTATCCTTACTAGGGTACCCCCTAGTTCACGACTTCAAGTCGGATACTTGCCCAACAAGGCATCAACATAACAATATTTCACAACATCATCTTTATACTATTTAAGACATGATCTCATTCCACAACTTTATACCACAACACCCTACACGAGTTCCTTTCTGGGCAGTGCCCCAATTCACATCATAACTCAAAGGGTAACGTCCCTACCACTACGACCATCGCTGAATCACCCTGGACGGTCCCAGACCAAGCCACTATTCATCTTTAAATCTCAAATACACTGAAGCTTTCCTCGCCCAGGCGAAGGTACTATCGCCTAAGCGAGGCCTCTTCTCGCTCAAGCGAGACCTCTCTCACCCAAACGAGAGAGTTCCAGAAACTCATTAAAATCCTGGGCTTTCTCACCCAAGCGAGGCCCTTGCTTGCCCAAGCGAGGCTTTGTCGCCCAGGCGAGGGAGTTCCAGAACCAAAACTTCCCCCCGCCCAATCCCTCACCCAGTCCTCGCCCAAGCGAGTCTGTGCTCGCCCAGGCGAGATTTTCTCGCCCAAGCGACAGGGACTTGGACATAGTACCAATCTTGCCCTTTTTGACAACCGAAACACATTTAAACATGATTTTTCAAACACCCGCACGCAGAAAAGTTCCCAACAACATTCAACACATTTCATCAACAATCATATATATTCAAAAGCATTCAAACATAACAATCTTGGGTTTCTTAAAATCCAAGTTAACTCCAAAACCTTTCAGATGGTTTAGGAGATCCGAGTGTCATATTCGGACACCACTATGTCATGATGTGTTCTCTCTCACCTTAATGAAGCGTGCTTTAACTCGTCAACTAAGGGT
>NW_017726206.1:192765-192981 GCF_001865875.1 Lupinus angustifolius
TAAAGGTACGGTTTTTAGTAAAACTACATATTCCGATTTAAGACATTCTTTGATAATCTTACCATTTTAAAGTAAGTTATTCCAAATATCATTTAAGAGTTTTATGAGGCATCCATGTACTCATAAAACTTAACATCATTTTTAACAAAAGTTTCTATTCTTCCAACTTGTTCCAAGCCATGGTTTAAGGCTAAAAACAAATAGAAATACATACAT
>NW_017726206.1:193081-201272 GCF_001865875.1 Lupinus angustifolius
ACATACTTAAATCTCATCAACATCCATTGGTTGAATGTTGAGAGATCAAGGATTGAAGATGGAAGAAACAAATGAAAAATGAGAGAAAAGATGAAGAGATGATTTACCTTCTCTTTGAAAATGCAAGAGTGTGAGAGTGAAGAGTGAAGTGTAAGGGTTTAAGGAGAGAGGTAAATCAGATCTCCCTCTAGGAAATCATGAAAAAATCTCCTAGGGTGGCTAATGATGAGCTCATGAGATATTTGAGAAAGTGATGTGAGATTTGCTTTATGGAAGTCAAATCTCACATCCCAATGCGAAATGATCACATCGGGGACACGTGCGATATACATGTCCAAGTATTATTGGCCAGTACTCGATCGGGTATTATAAACCGCCCGATTTCAATATCTGATCAGAATTTCGGATTTCGGCATTCCGAGTGAAAAATAAATCCCTTTCCGATATTATTGTTTTTATAGAAGATCAACATCTTATTTCAAATAAAATAATAACTGATGATATTACAAACTAACTCACCTTATAATGCACATTGACTCAAAATGAAATTACGAAACCAACAGTGCGATCGGAATTTGATTATGAGTTACGAAACTCAAAAACCACTTTTTGAGCCGTACCGGGTGAGATTCGGCTCCGACAGCGGTCCGAAACCGACTGTCTCCGAAAATCATGAAAATTTACCACCAAATTGGAAATAGAATTACAAGACTAAAACTCAACTAGAATTTCTTCTAATTCTTTACCGAAAATTCCTAGAAATTCATTTTCTAAAATACAATAAATAACAATATTAATAAAATCTTATAATTCAAATTCGTAAAATTCGCGGTGTTATATGTTGCTTCCTACAATCCAACCAACCAATCTTCATCTACTTGTATGGAGGCCAAAAGCCATGGGAAAGCAACGGTTACTATAACTTATCCTAACAATGTCAAGTAACTTTTTATGTGTTTTCTCACACCTTAATGTGAGGTACTTACATGATAAGCCTATTCCATTTGAGGAACCAATCTTTAAATCGATCATGAAATGAATAAGTGGTATCAGAAACCACCTAATTTGCATGTAGGATTATCTTATTATACAAGTGGCGAATTAAACCTTCATTGAAAAGCATTGTTGATGAACCACTATTATTATCACCCCTATCTAAATCTATAATAATATTAATATCACCACATATTTTCATTTTCACTTACTACAAAAACTCAACAATGAATGCACATCAATTCTAGTTACTCATTAAGTTTTTTAATAGATGAAATCTATCTAGATATATATTAAGATAAGTTACTGCTCTATCATATTTATCATTTAAGTTGAATATTATTTTCACGAAGAACTTTCGTGTAAACTATACCTGATAACTTACGGTACTTATATCTTAATCTTTATTAACATATAAAGCCAATACATATTTTTTGGTACTAAAAAGAGTATCCCTTTACGTTTTAGGTAAAGAATTAACCATTTTTTTGTGCATGGTTATTCCTCCCAACAATGTTACTCTTAGAAATCAAACCCTGAAAGCATCTTCTATGAGCTACACTTGTTGAGAGATAGTCATGTACTCCGAAAGTGATGAATTCTTTATCCTAAGGTTAAGAAGATACCCTTGATAGTTGGTAGTACCAAAAAAATGTTTATCATAATATATCTTGCAACTACCAACTTCATAATTTATCCTTCCTTATTTTGTCTTTTTTATAATTTCTTATTTCCATAATTTAATTTACATTTAGAGGAATCTTAAAAAATGTACATTACTCTCATTTATAACTATGAGACATATATTAAGTTTAATAAGTATTTTGTTTTGGTTCTTATTATGTCTTATTATTTATGAACAAATATCTTCCACACCACAAGCATTTAATATGGACCCTAAACTTATAATAATAAACAAAATAAAATGTAACATATGGTTACTTTCAATTAAGATGTGAGAAGCAAAAAAAAAAAATAAATCCAAAATGCCCCATTATAAAAAGGTAATCAAAACATTGATGAGAATCAATCGATTTTATAAAAAATTAGACTTTAATTTTGTGTATATACTCATAGTATAATTTTTTTATATTATTGTCCTGTCATTCTTCATTTATATGTTAATTAATTTTAACTTCAAAATAAAAACAATTCATAATGTATTGCTTGTATTTTTATAATGTAATTATGTACATATTAAACTCAAAAAATAATTCGAAATTACTTCAAAAAATCATGTTTTGATGATCTTTCTTAGACAATTTAGATATTTGATCGCACATAAAGATAAAATGAGTAAGAAAAAATGGACGGATAAAAAAATAATAAGAATATAAAGAATAATATAATTTTAAGAAGCATGCTTCCTGTCTTAATATTATAAATTGAGATTTTCATAATTAGGATTAAAATATATCATGTCCATAACAAAAAAACTATAGAAGATAATTATATGCAATGTGTCTGAGAATATATTGTTAGAAATTAAATTTCCAACATATATAATTAAATAAAAGTTAAAAACAACGAACTAAAAAGAGAAAATTTGCTACTTGTATATTTTTCTCTTCATATATAGACTAGAGTTTTGATAAAGATTTCTTGTCAAAGTACTTTTATTATAGATTAATATAAACATGAATAACAATTATATTGATTATTTTAAAAAGTGTAATATATAAATTATTATTCTCAATAATGATAAATTTAACTTTAAAGAGATAATAAGAATATGATGTAAAATAGAAATATATTTGTTTAGTAAATATAAAATAGGACAAGAGAAAATTATGCATTTAAATTATTAATTTATAAATATCTAAATAGAAGAAGTATAGGTATATATTGAATAGTTGAATATATAGATAGAAGAAATATATATATATATATATATATATATAATACGTAATGATGAGTTAAACTCTTAATGAGATCTATACTCCAATTAGAGTGGAGTACCTAGGCTACATGAGTACTCTTGATAGACTCACATATGTGAATGTGGAAGTAGGGGGTGGTTCCTATGAAATTTTGGGGCATAAATTTTTAGAGCGTTTACTATAGTGGGATAGACGTGCATGGCCTTAAACGCACGGGCTTTACAGTATACACCTTTGAAAAGGTTGTGTGTGTTTTGATGTTGGAGATAGAGTTCAAGACTATGAGTCACTCTAGTAAAATCTGGATCTTACTCACTATACAAATGTTCAAGTCGCATGACACCTTTGTTTATGCACAACCTTATTGAAACCACATAAATTCTCGGAAATCATTTTTTAATTTCAAGTGGGGGAATATTGAAATTTGATTTGTTGAAAGTCATTAGTGGGAACTTTTGGGTGTGAAATCTAAAAAACTCTCAAGTCCCACATAGAAGAGTTTTGAAAAAATAACTCTCAAGTCTCATATTGGATAGATGAAGAACTTGGAAAAAATCTAGTTATAAATATAGGCATTCTCCCCTCGTTATAACTCGTCCCAAGTTGAATGCATTTTTCATTCAACTTTTTCTTTCTCCCTCATATTTTCCGCCGATGCATTCCCGGTAAACTTTTCCCCCTTTCTTTCCCTGATACTAAGAATTGGCACAGACACCCAAATTGTGGGAATTTTGAGAACAGACACTGGTAGTTAGTATTTAGGCAAAAGAATTGGCACATGTAGACAAATTGTGGGCATTTCGAGAACTGACACTTGTAGTCAGTATTGAGATAAAATAATTGGCACAAGTAGTCGTATTGTGGGTATTTCAAGAACTGACACGGGTAGTCAGATTGTGAGAAAAGAATTGGCACGGGTAGTCATACTGTGGGAATTTCGAGAATTGGCATGGTTAGCCATATTGTGGGAATTTCGAGAATTGACACTGATAATCATATTGTGGTGGGTGTATTCGAGATTGGTTCTTATAGTGCATTAAGAATTCGATAACAGAGATCTCGATTGTTTTATCCTGAGGACAGCGTGGTTGATAGTCTACTTACACATTTTGGGCAATGCCACGAAACGTCTTAAAGAGAGCGACATGGTCGTGACTCAGCCAGTAAATATTATTTCTTGTCATTTATAATTGTTTTAAGCTACGGTAACAACACTCATTATGTTTCTAAATGACAGTGCCGAACAAATGGACAAACACAATATCCTTTTTACTTTTCAGCGATTTATTTGGTATAGACACTTTTGATGGACTAAGTTGGCGGTTAACAAATCTTTCTGCAATAGTAATGTTTTAATTTTAAAAATAAAAGCCATGAGTCTCCTTGTTCCTTTACCATTAGAGTACATAACAAACTGACATGAAAATTATAGACCAAACATAAGGGTGAAAATGAGTCGAGTTTTAATCAAAATTATTTTTTTAGTTCATGTTCAACTCAATTAAATTTCACGAACTTTCTAATAAGTTAACGAGCTTAAACTTATGTCACACATCAACATAAATTTAAAGGTCAATCCGAGTTGGTGGATTATACATATACATAAGATTTGTAAATTTAATAATAAAAGTAACTACCAATTAAAGTTCATCTATTAAATATTATGTAGTGTAGTAAAAATTACACATATATATAGAAATTGATTCAAATAAAAATAATTGTTATTGTAAGAAATAAAAACAATTAATAAGAATCATATGATCTTATTTGAATGGTCAAGATCAAAATATAAACACATATGGTTTTTTAATTCTAAATATTATGTGTGTTTGTAAGACTCAAACTTATTGTTGTCACAATATTTATATGAATTTTTTTGATCACTTGAGTCGCTCTCTTATATATAAATTTATAATTGAACAATGTTATAAACTTAACAAATCAGACTATATTTGACTTAAGTTCTATTCGTTTATCTAATGAGTTCAACTTCAATTGTTTGTTTCATAAACCAGATTTATGAAACTAAATAGCAAGTCAAATTTCTAATAACTATCGAATTAGTTTTGTTGATTGCACATCCTAAAAATGCTTAAGTTAGACCCAAAAAAATCTAGTTAGATTATCATTTCCCAAGTCCTTGACATCAATGTAACAATGAAGATTTTCCATTTTATGGTAATTAATGTACCAGCATACGTCTCTCCTTCAAGATTTGTATTTGTAATTGATGGTTGTAAAAATAGGAATTAAAATTATTATTATATAAAATTTTATAATGAAAGTACGTACAAATTAAATTCAGTATATTTTTTTAAGATGAATGATATCTTCTAATTGATAGCCAAAGACTTACATTTAAAGAATATTGTTTTTCCATATGGAATATATTTCTATATATTAAAGAATTAAGTTTTATTAGATTTATATTTATAAATTCGATTTTTTATTTTAAAATATCATTTGTACATTCTTTTATAATCAATGTCTTCACTGTGTGGGAGAGAAACTAATTATTATTATTTTTGTTCCTCCCAACAAGTGTCATTCCCAAGAATCATATATATGACCATTGGCTTGATAAGATACTTGAAGATCCAATAGAGTCTTACACCAGTAGAACAATATCTTATTGATGTTATTTTTTAGGACTAGAAACGAGCCGAATCGAGTTGAACCAAAGCTCAGTTTGATTCAGCTCGATAAGGATTTTCTTAGCTCAAAACTTGACTCGAGTTTGATATAAGTTATTTTTCTAGCTCGAGTTTGGTTCGGTTAAAGTTTGTGAACTGTTTGACTCAATTCGAATTGGTTCATTTAGACAACTCAAATAATTAATTCATTTTAAAAAAAAAAACTAGAAATAGTTATATATATAAACTTGTTTATATATAGAATAACAATAAATATAAATAATTAGATTATATATATATATATATATATATATATCTATCTATCTATCTATCTATCTGCTCTAGCGTGTACCTGATATATAAATATAACAAATACATATATATCATTTGTAACATGGTTCTCTTTTAAATATGTATTTGTTAATGACTTTCTGACATCTATCAATAATTTGACAATGTTAATATGAGGTATATAAACCATAAACTTCTCAAGTTATCTTAAATCAAGACACATCCATTTATCAAATTTAAACTATTTGGAAGGGAAATGAAAGAAAAAATGTGAAAGTAAAAAAAACTTGTTTGACATGTAAAATGCTATATCCAGCCTTTTCTGTTCAAGTTTTTAGAAACTAAAAAAGATTAAACGTAGAAACCAAATAGTTAACAAAATAATCTCCAAACTACATGAATAATTGATAATAAAGTGTAATTATCATTACACAATAGAAGACAGAAAGTAAATGAAAAATGGGAGAGAAAAAAGAAATACTTGGAAGAAGATGAGTGAAAATAAGAATGGAGAAGGAAAAATATGTAATATGAAATGATACTAATAATAGTGAGAAACAAAATTGTTGGTGCATTCATAATAATAATTTATAGGCTCATCAACTATTAACAAAAGTATGAAACCATTATTCTTTTGTGCTATTCAAAAAGAAAAAAATTCTAATGATTATTACGTAGTTATAGAAAATTCCAGCAAAAAAACTGCAGCAGTTATAATAATGTTACCAAAAAAACTGCAGCAGTTATAATAGTGTTACAAAAAAACTGCAACAGTTATAATAATGTTACAAAAAAACAGCAGCAAATGTGAGAATAGGAGAGTCATGGCAGTTAAAAAGAGAGTAAAGACACATTGAAAAATATTCAATAATTATGAAAGTTCTAATCATGCCTATTTGTTGTCAGCTTAGAGTATCTAAAAGTTTACTTAGTTTGGAATGATAAAAGTTTTTTTATAGATAATTTTTACGGTTTGACCATAATACTATGTAACACGATTAATTACCTACAAAATTTTGGCTATATGGAATTTATGATTCAAATGTGTTAGATCAAGAATTCAGTTTTGACACATTTATTTAAATTGACACCTTAATAATGAAGTGTAAAAAAATAAGGATTTAAGGCTTATAATGTAATAGTTTTATAAAGGGTAAAATAGTCAATAAAATTACTCCATAGGTAGTTATTTTAAGTTTTTCCTTTATATATTAGTATCTATACTATTAATAAAGGGAAAACACAAAATAACCACCCATCATGGTGTAATTTGTGTTTTCCTATTTTGCCCTCAATATCTTTTTATTTCTACCAAAAAACCATATAATATTATTTTCTTATTTTATCCTTATTATCTTCTTATTTCAGCCATACATTTAGCGCAAAAAATTATATTTGAATTTATAAAATACAAATTATACATTACAAACGATAGGAAAGCGGGTTGACAGGCACTGTCGTGCCTGTCAACACGCTAGTAGATATAAAGCCAAAACATGGTGTAACCACCATCATGGCATTATTTATATATTCCTATTTTGCAAGCGTATAATTAGCATATTGAAGTAGCTGGAAGATTATATGATAGTTGGTTAGTAGGATGCTATTTAATGATAAGACTACATTTATGAACACTTGTTCATAATGCAAATAGCTTAAAGACATGTATAAAGAGATTATGAAGATGAAGTATATGTTGTAACTTCGAAACTACATTTTCATGAAATTGAGGGTTTTTCGACATCGTATTTTGTAACTAATGGTCTGTGTCACAGATAATTAATAATCCAATGAAATATGCTTTATCTCCTTCATTGGGATATAATCCCCAATGTTGTAATAAATTGAATCATGAGCACGAAAGGTATAAGTACCACGTCTAGTTGCGACTAAGTTGTTATCAAGATAAACTTCTAATGAAGTGAATGCAAATATATGATTATAACATCTAATATGTTGCCGAAAATGTCTTCCTTCATATGAGAATTCAACAATTAAGTGAAGTAGTTGGTGATGCGCATTTATTTGTTGTAACAAACTTTAGCATGTAAGCAACAAATAACTTGTATCTCATGGTGAAAACCTAGGATTGTACCATGTACATGAGGTTGGAGTGGGTAACTGGGGTGCAATCATTCTTTATCATCTTGAAAGATTGTAGTTGTGTTATGTCTTGATTAAAAGGTGTATATCATGCTTGTATACCGTTATAGGGAATATGGAAGGTTGTTGATGAAAATTGACCAACGGTATTTTTCAATAATGACTGATGCATTGATAGGTTTTTCATGGTTGGAAGAATGAATAATTTTAATTAATTAATTAATCTTTTATATGAACATGTACTATGTACTTGAGCATGAAAAGGAGATGATCATGCTTGAGTGTAAATTA
>NW_017726206.1:201372-202682 GCF_001865875.1 Lupinus angustifolius
CAAAAAATTATATTTGAATTTATAAAATACAAATTATACATTACAAACGATAGGAAAGCGGGTTGACAGGCACTGTCGTGCCTGTCAACACGCTAGTAGATATAAAGCCAAAACATGGTGTAACCACCATCATGGCATTATTTATATATTCCTATTTTGCCCTTCAAAAATGTAATTTTAAAAAATCATATAATCCTATATAACCACATCAAATATATTAACTATAAGTTGCATACTTATACTACTTAATAAATGAAAAACTTAACCTAACTTTCATGAAGTTATTTTGAGTTTTCCTATTTCATATTTTATAACTTCTAATTTTATTGTATAAGTTATACTTTCATCTTTATATATATTTATACTACTAAACATTTATTTCATATTTTATAACTTCTAATTTTATTTTATAACTTCTAATTTCATCTTTATATATACTTATACCAATAAACATTTATTTCATATTTTATATAATCCCCAATGTTGTAATAAATTGAATCATGAGCATGAAAGGTATAAGTACCACGTCTAGTTGCGACTAAGTTGTTATCAAGATAAACTTCTAATGAAGTGAATGCAAATATATGATTATAACATCTAATATGTTGCCGAAAATGTCTTCCTTCATATGAGAATTCAACAATTAAGTGAAGTAGTTGGTGATGCGCATTTATTTGTTGTAACAAACTTTAGCATGTAAGCAACAAATAGTTTGTATCTCATGGTGAAAACCTAGGATTGTACCATGTACATGAGGTTGGAGTGGGTAACTGGGGTGCAATCATTCTTTATCATCTTGAAAGATTGTAGTTGTGTTATGTCTTGATTAAAAGGTGTATATCATGCTTGTATACCGTTATAGGGAATATGGAAGGTTGTTGATGAAAATTGACCAACGGTATTTTTCAATAATGACTGATGCATCAATTGTAAGATCTTAATTTAATATTAATATTAAGCCTCAATCTTCTAATAAGTGATATAGTACTCTTATTTAAATAAATATAGTTACCTCAAACAAATATATATTCAACTGCAAATACAATATATAATACAACTTAATATGTAGAATACACATCACAAACAATAGGAAAGCGGGTTGATAGACACGGTAGTGTCTGTCAACACGCTAGTAGATAATAATATAAAAATATATTTTGTATAAATTAACAAAATAAAAATAAAAAAGAGTACATACAGTCTATTTTAATATTTCTAATATATGAACATTAAAAATCTAATGTTTCAACATTAGATATATAATATAAATATATATTTTATATTGATGTATTATTAATGTAAAGTTTTTT
>NW_017726206.1:202782-211056 GCF_001865875.1 Lupinus angustifolius
ATATTAAGTTGTATTATATATTGTAATTTGCAATTGAATATATATTCATTTGAGGTAATTGTTCAATCTTAAAGAAAGGATGCATATACAATTGTGTTCATCAAGAATAGAGTCTTGATATCTTCACTTAATTTTATTTTCTACCGTGTTGACTCAATTACAACACTCGATGTTCAAATAAGTGATATAGTATTTCACTTAATACTATATTAATTGTGTTTATTCGAGTGTTGTAATTGAGTGATATTGCAATTGTAAGATCTTAATTTAATATTAATATTAAGCCTCAATCTTCTAATAAGTGATATAGTACTCTTATTTAAATAAATATAGTTACCTCAAACAAATATATATTCAACTGCAAATACAATATATAATACAACTTAATATGTAGAATACACATCACAAACAATAGGAAAGCGGGTTGATAGACACGGTAGTGTCTGTCAACACGCTAGTAGATAATAATATAAAAATATATTTTGTATAAATTAACAAAATAAAAATAAAAAAGAGTACATACAGTCTATTTTAATATTTCTAATATATGAACATTAAAAATCTAATGTTTCAACATTAGATATATAATATAAATATATATTTTATATTGATGTATTATTAATGTAAAGTTTTTTATATGGTACATCATTTGTTACTTAGGGTGTGTTTATTTTAGGGTATAGATTTATAATTATGGGAACATTCCTAGAAATGTTATTACTAGGAATATCATTCCTAGGTATATTAATATATGAATGTAATATCTTATATTATTGGTATAAATATTTTATATATAGTTAATATATTATTTATTATTTATTTGTGTTACTTTTTAGAGAGTCAATAGTAATTAAATATGAATAATAGACAGTGTAATAATAATGTATAAAACTCTAATACAATATATATACTTTTTTCTATAAAATATGTGTTTGATTGAAATTTATATTTATTGGGAATCTTATTTGACATTCATTAGAATAACTTGAAAACCATTTTTCTTTATGTGAATATTTATGGAAATAGATGATATAATTACTAAAATACATATTTTTAAAAATATTATTATATTTATCATTATATTTATATAGTTAAGAATTTTTATGCTATATTGTACTTCAATACAACTAGAGAACAAAAAATGGTATTTCATTATGTATATAGTAAGTATTTAGTATATAAAATGTGTTTTAGTTATTTATATTAATATCAAGTGGAGGAGGAATCAAGACATTAGAAAATGAATACAAAATCTCCATAAATTCAAGAACATAATTACAAAACATACATCATTATTAACATAAATAAAAATATTATAAATCCAAATAAAAAGGAAATATATGAATGAAACGTGTGTACAAATGAAAAATTACAATTTTTAGATTTGAGAATAAATATTCTCAAACTATTGTAAGAGAATAAGAAAATATTGAAAAATTATAATGTTTTTGCATTAGGAAAGTTTTATAGTTGTGAATACTTTTTTACAACTTAAAACAAACACATCTATATATTATTCCTAACCGATATTCTCATAAATATTTTTTTATAAATTGAATTTAGAGTAAATTACATTGACACCTCCTGGATTTTAGCGAAATTACATAAATCATCCTCATTTTTTTACACATACACAAACCCCATAATTTTTATATTTTTATTAAACAAACCACCGCTCACTTTTTTACACCAACACAAACTACCATTGCATGAGAAATAACTGTGACTTTTTGAATGTTATAAATGCAACTAAGTTAAACAAAACATGGTATATTATGGAGACAAGTCCAAATAATATATGAGTCAATACCTCTTTATTATTTTTGGTTTGTTACGATATAGTATAAGAGCGATTTAAATAATATCTCTTTAGAATTGTTGATGCATTTTGTAACAAAAATAATAAAAATACATTGATTTGTATATTATTTGGATGTTTCTTCACAATATACTATGTTTTGTTTAACTTAGTTGCATTTATAACATTTTTTGTTCAAAAAATCACACACATTTCTCATACAAGAGTGGTTAGTATAATGAAAGTATAAAAACTATGAGGTTTGTGTAGGTGTAAAAAAGTGAGAGGTGATTTATATAATTTCACTAAAACTCAAGAATGTTAATGTAATTAACTCTCGGATTTAATAGCCCTTACATGAATCACTTTTAAGAATTAATTATGATTAATGTTAAAAGTTGCACTAAAAATATAAAATCTCTTATATAAAATAGGTATTTTATATTTAGCCAGCACTTTCTGATTAGTCAAAAAGATGAATACCGTATTAAATTTCATATTAGAATACTATTTTAATGTTGTCATATTCCAGAATCAAATCAAATTAATACAATCCAAACCGAATCTTCTTAATTTTTTCTTCATTTTAAACTCTATCTTTGAATTACCAAAAAGTGATATTATAATCATTAAAAAAATGAATTAATTACGAGCAAGGACCCCACAAAAATAATAAGGATCAAAGAGATTAGTAAAAGCGTAAAAATAGGACAAACAACACGTAATAACAACAACAACATAGTAGAAAAATAATACATTCATTAAAATGGGAAGAAATTGTCACAACACATTTTCATTCTCTCCATTTGTCACTACTTCCTTACCCTTCTCATTCTCCCTTAATTACTTTCAACAATTCAAACTTTACCATATACCCTATTTTTTCGATCTTAATCTTATTTTAATTTAATTATTAATTAATGATAATTATACTCGTATATTAGATTTTAATCTGTTTTTATTATATTCCGTTTTGTGTGGATTCTTCATTATTTCTCTCTTTCTTTCTTTCTTTGTTTACGCAAACTCGATCGGAATCAGCACCCTCACACAACCACCACACGCACCACCGTAACTGTAAGCTTTTAGATTTTATATTCTCTCCGTTTTCCCTCCATTTTCTCTCTTATTCCCATCATCTCAAATTCCTTTTCCCCATTTTCTTTCCGCAAAAAAAAAATAGGGCTTCTATTCTATTGTCTCTGGTAAATTAAAAATCTCATTTTTTCTTCTCTCCTTAACGTAAAAAAGCAAAAAAAAATTATTGTTAGATATTTTGTTTTTTTGTTAATTTTCTGTGGATAAATTTGATTCTATTATTCGTTCTCTGATTCAGTTTTAGCCGTTTTTTTTCTGGTTTTTTCGTTTATCGCAAGAAACTGAAGTTTTTGGTGGGTTGTTTTAGTTTGCCATCCGAATTCGAGGGTTTTTTGGTTAGATCATTTCCACACTTTTTTCCCTATTGATATTTTTTCCTTGTTACTGTGTCAATCTCATAAAAACCCAAAAAAGATATGGTCTTGAAAAATCCCAAAAAGCAATAAAAATTAGGGTTTGGTTGGATGGTTGATTTGAGTTGAGGGTGTGTATATAGATAATTGATAGAAAGACAGAGGAGAGAGATGGCTCTGAATTTCTCACATAGGCCAATTTTTGCGGGTGAGGAGAATTTGAGTGGTGGTGGTGGTAGTGGTGATGGGTTTCGATGGCGTGATGTCGAGAATCGTTTTGATTATGGGTGTGATAGGGGTGCTGCCACACAGGATTGTGTCTTAAATGATATTCTTGATCGATTGCCTTCGGATCCCTTTGGTATGGACATGAGCACCACCTTTACAGCCGCCTTGATTGAGGGGCTGGAGTATGATTATGGTGGATACCGGAGGTATGAGGTCGCGGCAAGTGATGACAATTACCCGTTGTTTGCTATGAACTTTATTTCGAATAATTTGAACAATGCTATGAGGTTCCGCAGATTCCCCACCGAGGGTAACATGTGTGTTGAGGAGAATAGGCCGCGCGAGATGAGCATTGGTGAATGTTCAAGTAGAGAATCCTGTGATTCTGTTTTTCAATCTGCTTGTGATGTCGATGACATGTTGGGTTTTGGTTGTGACTACAAAGACGACATGAATGATGGTGATGGTGAGAATTTCTCTGGAGGAGATGATCATTCTCCTCATCCGGCCTTAAGTTTTGCTCTTAGTTATCTGGGGTTGGCTGATCTTCTGGCTGTTGAAAGGGTATGCAAATCCCTGCATTCTACGGTTCGAGGTGATCCACTTTTATGGAGGAGTGTCCATATAGATCAGCCGTTGAATGAGAGGATTATGGATGATGTTCTTTATCAACTTACCAATAGATCTCAGGGTAAACTCCAGTGCTTGAGCCTAGTGGAATGTACTAGGATAACTGATGATGGTTTAAAGCGTGTCCTAGAAGCCAATCCCACGTTAATCAAGGTAACTATTTCATTAACATTTTATATAGTGGGTTTCAAATTAGGTTTTAGATATCTGCAGCTGTATATGTGGATGGATTTATATGCAGTTAATTTTGAATATTGTTGGTGCTGTTGTTTTATTTTGATTTAAATGTTGGATTGGTGATGCTATTTACTTCAAGCATCTTCACTTCGCACCATTTTGTAGATTATATGTCAGCAGATTCTGCTTATAACACTTGCCTCCTTGTATCATCAAAAATATATTTTGCCTGAATTTTCTTCTTCTCTCTTCCATTACAGAAGTCATTTTCGGGCTATTCTATATTTGGCTGTAGGGTACAGTGTACTTAATTGATAATTTGTAGAAACATATATGGCTGTATTGTATTGTTATTGTCTCTTCATGCATTAGTAGAAAATGTGTTACACTTCGTTGTGCTTGGATGGACATAAACTCTCTATTTGAAAGGAAGGCATGAAAGAAAAATAGATTCCTGGTCGACTTGAGGCAACTTAATTGTTTAATGGTTAACTTTGACGCGTGCAAGCTGTTGCTGTCGAGATGCTTTCAGGTTAAACAATGCTTACTTGCTTAGGCATTTGACAAATCTTCTCGCCTTAAAGTGGGTGGTGAGTCTGGCTGTCATATTTGTGGAAGTTTAATATATATTTAGTGCTGGTCTGCCTGATAATTCCGACTTCTGTGAACTTTTATTGTTCTATTGCTCATGGATACTTACAATTTCAATCAATTTCCTAGTTTTTTCTTCTCTAAGCTTTTGACAAGTAGTTACTTAGTTTTATTATTTTCTTAAAACTATGCAGCTGAGTGTTCCTGGATGTACAAGACTCAGTATTGAAGGAATTGTGGGTATTTTAAAAGCTTTCAGGTCTACGGGTACCCGAGGGGTGAAGCATTTACACATAGGTGGCCTCTATGGTGTTACACAACAGCATTATGAAGAACTTATGCTCTTGTTGGACACTGATAGCCGGATGCTGCAGCACTCCCACAAGCCACACTTCTTTCGTAGGGGAAACTTATATTTGTCTCATGATGATGATCGAGCCATAGATATTGAAGTTTGTCCAAGATGCCAGAATTTAAGGCTTGTCTATGATTGTCCAGCAGAAGGTTGTCAAGGGGTGGATAATGTCACTCAGACGTGTAGGGCATGTACTCTTTGCATACCCAGGTGTAGTCAGTGTGGCCGTTGCATCAATGACAGTGAATATGAGGAAACATTTTGTCTGGAATTACTTTGCTCTTTTTGTTCCAAACAGCTAGTAAAATGTTCTCAAAGGATGGAGAGAAATGCCGGATTAACCAAATCCTTTGTTCTTCCTGACGGAAGTTAAGACTTATGTTGCTGTAGAGTATCTTTTAGAGGTCCTTATGAGGAATTAAGTCCTATGAAGTCAAAAATGCTAGATGCTATTGAAGTTGTATTACATTCTTTGTGTACTTTGGTATTGGACCGCAATGCATTCAATAGGTGGATTTTCCTCTTGTAAAGAAAATGGAAACTTCGTTGGATAGTTTGCCAAAAAAAAAAGAGAAAATGGAAAATGACTTTGTTCTTGTGTTTCTGCTACCATTGGAGTAACCTGCAGGAGTTCATTCAATTGCTATGGTTACCGATCATGTACTGCACAGTTACGATGGGCGTATTTGACGATATGGCACTCTGATTATGAAGGCTGCAGTCGGGAAGCGTTATGTTTTGTGATGCAACCTCTCTTGTTTGGGTCACATCCTGTGACAATCGCCAATCAAAAAAAAGAAAAAACATCCTGTGATAATCTAGTGCATCAGTTTGAATTTTCCTACCAGACTTGTAGCTACTTATTCATATGCAATGTTGATAATTCACTGTTGCCATTTTGTGTATGTACTCTGTTTATTTTCTTTTGCAAACTTCGGAGAAAAGAAAATAATAAAAGGGGTAATAATGAAATTAATTTATTGTCGACTATGGATATTAAAATGAACATTGAGTATTTCTTGCTAAATTATATTTGTATATTTATTTCCCCCTTAGCTATTGTAAGTGATGCCTCCTTCTCTTGGGATAAGGATATATTGTCCTGAATTAATCAAAATATATTATGTCAGTTAAAAAAATTAAATATTTATAACTTTTTCTATTTTTACTTTATTTCGATTAGTTTGGGACAGGTTTGGGGACAATAGATTATTGTCCAATATGTTGTACATCTTTACAAATGGAGTAATTCTTCAGTAGACTATTTTTTCATGACATATTCGTGCAAGAGCGTGTTCATCTCATGCTCTAATTTTAATTGTCCTAAAAGTGTGTCAATTTATGTTATTTGTTATGATTTATTAAAAGAGTATATTTAAATTAAAAGTTTGATAATTAAGTATTTTTTTTATCAATACACAAACTGTTAACATTTTTAGGACAAAAATGATGGTGGTGTTCCTTGGAATTTGAAATTAATATTATACTCCGAAAATGATTGTAATTGCTTCTTTGCTCTCTACCTTCATTTGTGTCTACCAGATTAAGAAGATGAAAGTGTCAAAGGAGAGGAAGAAGATGAATTGTTGTATATTTTATCAACTGAAACATGTGTCTGACTTTTTATTTAAAGTACTGAGAGTATTTTTATCCATGTATTCTTATGATATTATTCTTAGACAAAGAAATTTATGTACTAACATTGTAGAGTTTTATACACTGTTACTATAATATCTATTATTTATATTTAATCATTACTGATTCTTCAAAAAAAGTAATTCAAATAAATGATAAATAATATAGTGAATGTGTATAAATCTTTATACTGAAAGTACATAAACATTACACTCTTATTCTTATTGAAATAAGAATATTTTTCCCGGTGATTATTATTTCTTGACAATATATCTACTCCAAGAACATTCTTGTTCTTACTGTAGAAATGAAGAAAGAGAAATCGTTTGGTATAAAAAAAATATGGATTATAGGGAGTGACATTTTTAAGAAGGATAATCACACAACTCGAAAGTGATTCGTATGTTGGGGAAACCTGTTAAACAAATTTGAAGTAATAACAAAACACTTTCCACTATTGACTCAGACAAATGCCTTGGCAGTATACATTTTGCACCTTCTAAGAAAGTTATTCGTTGCAGCTACCTAAGTTAGGAAGAATTTACAATGCTTAAAGCATTTGACAACTTGGTTTATGTTGCCCAAGGAAATGGAGAAACTAAGGCATAAAATAAATGAAAATGTGTGGTCAAAGTCATTCAAAAACCATAAACTACGTTTTGGTTGCCTTGGGTTGGTTGTTTAACTTTCCTTTTAACCTTCCATTACGTGACACCAAGGAATAATTAAACAATGATTAGAATAAAAAGATAACAAGTACAAATCAGCACTTTATTTATAGTAAAATTATGTAATTAGAACATCAATTTTTTTTAATGTCACATTTGGCATTATATAGGAAAAAAATGTATATACTGACAATATAAGAGTTTTTTATATTGTTATTGCATCATTCACTATTCATTTTCAATCATCATTTACTTTTAAATAAAATAATATAAATGAATAATGACTATGTATAAATCTTTACATTATTAGTGCATAAATATAACACTCTTATATATATATAGTTATTTTTATTATTGAATATTGGCTAAAAGAAAAAGATGATGAAAAGACTTTCTTGAGCCAAACAAAAAAAAGAAGTGGCTAAAGATATCTTGAAGAAAAAGAGAATTTCTAGTCTAAGTAAAAAGAAATGGCTATGGTGAAACCAACGTTAATGCTCTTTTTGTTGGAGAAATTCCTTCTCCATCCGAAATCCATAGAGTGAATGCGGAAGTCCTTATGACCATGGCTTTGTTCCCACAGCCTAATGTGTATGCCCACACATACACCCGAATGGAACATCCATGGTCCAGACCGAAGAAACCCCAAATGAGTTCATGGTGAAGAAGAAGAACATACCTTGTTGAGCCATTTCCGGAATCTCGAAGGTATGAGGGTGAGATGATCTTCCAGATGATAGA
>NW_017726206.1:211156-216684 GCF_001865875.1 Lupinus angustifolius
TATAAGGCCTTGCCTCAGTTGGACATCCCCACACATGAAAATGCTTCAGACTTGGCTTTCGCCCAGTCCAATGCTCATAAGGTGTTTTAGCAGTTGCCTTAGTTGGTACCCTATTAAGAATATAAGCTGCTGTCTTAAGTGCCTCTCCCCAGAGTGACTCTGGTAAGGTAGAGTGACAAATCATACTCCTTACCATGTCCTTAAGAGTCCGGTTTCGTCTTTCAGACACACCATTCATGCTAGGCGATCCTGGCATGGTGTACTGTGGGACTATACCACATTCCTCTAGGTATTTGGCAAAAGGCCCTGGACGTTGTTCACCTGAACCGTCATATCTACCGTAGTATTCACCACCACGGTCAGATCTGACGCACTTAATCCTTTTGCCGAGTTGATTTTCAACCTCAGCCTTAAAAGTTTTGAACACGTCCACCGATTGGGACTTTTCATGAATTAGAAAAATGTATGCATAACGAGAATAATCGTCTATGAATGATATGAAATATCGTTGACCATTCCAGGAAGCCGTAGGGAATGGCCCACAGATATCCGTATGTATCAATTCTAAGACGTCCGAAGCTCTATATGCACCATATTTCGATTGTTTGGTTTGTTTTCCTTTTATGCATTTAACACAAACATTAAGGTTTGTGAAGTCAATGGAATCCAAAATCCCATCTGACACAAGACGCTCAATTCTCTTTTGAGAAATGTGACCTAGGCGCTTGTGCCATAATGCACCTGAATTATTATTTTCAATCTTACGCTTAGTACCACGTGATTCCACATTCAGGGTTTCGCTATAATCAGTTATGATATTCAGCATATAAAGGTTGTCATTCAACATAAGTGAACCAGTTCCAATAACATTTGAATTTAAAGACAATTGAACCGAATTGTTTCCAAATGAACAACAATAACCAAATTTGTCCAAATATGAAACAGAAATCAAATTCCGTCTAAAAGACGGTACAACAAAAGTGTCTTTCAAATCCAAATAGAAACCAGTACATAATAACAACCTAAAATGCCCTATAGCTTCCACTTCTACCGATTTCCCATCGCCAACATATATGTATCTTTCAACATGATTAGGCTTTCGGTAGCTCAGGCAACCCTGCATTGAAACACTGATGTTAGAAGTTGAACCGGAGTCTAACCACCAGGTGTTTCCAGGTACTGAAGTTAAATTGACCTCAGAACAAACCAAAGCAAGAAATGTACCTTTCTTAGCACGCCAGGCGTGATACTTTACACATTTCTTCTTTTGATGTCCAGTTGCTTTGCAAAAGAAACAGACATCATCCTGCTTCTGTTTCTTTTGCACTGAACCCTTAGCAGCTTCATTCTTGGGCTCTGAAGTGATTTTCCTTTTGCCCTTGTCTTTAGAGGTAGTAACATAATGGGCACTTTCAGTCCTCTCTCGCTTCAATCTTTCCTCTTCTTGCACACAAAATGAAATGAGCTCATTAAGAGTCCATTTCTCCCTTTGACAGTTATAAGAAATCTTAAACTGACTGAATTGTGCAGGAAGAGACAGTAAGACCAAATGAATGAGCAAGTCTTCCGACATGTCAAGCTTAAGGGCCTTAAGTTTTGAAACGATATTGGACATTCCCATAATGTATTCCCTTATGTTTCCCTTGCCTTGATACCTCATGGAAATCAAGTTCTGTAACAGAGTACTTGTTTCCGCCTTATCGCTCTTTGCAAAGCGCTTTTCAATCTCAGCAAGGAAATCTTTGGCACTATTTATCTCATCCGAGATAGTACCCCTAAAGACTTCTGGAATGCCACGCTTAATGATCATCAGACTCATGCGATTAGAGCGATCCCACTTCTCATAATCCTTCCTCTCTTCAGAGGCACTGGATTCCAAAGGAGAAGGGGGTTGCTCTACCCTTAATGCATAGTCCAGATCCATGCAGCCAAGAACAATTTCCATGTTCTCTTTCCAATCCTTAAAATTTTCACCATTAAGGACCGGAACCGAATTCAAATTTGCAGATATAGAAGCAATTGATGTAGCTGATTGAAACAAAAGACAAAATATTAAAATATGCTCACAACCCAAAATTATCATTGTGCTCAAAACAATGGTATGTCCAAATCAAGATACCTAGTGCACCATCAATATCAAGTCTTTGGACAGTGATATCAACTGCAAGTGATACTCTTGTTGTAATGATCAAACATTCATAATAAGACATGTCAACTGACGAATCCCTCTTTGGATTGATTCATCAGTCACACGTATAAAACTTTAGAATTATGACATGTTTATCATCACAGGTGTATATGGTATTCGGCCAAATATTAACTTTCCTTTGGGCCAGCTAATACCCGCATGAATGACCATACACACTTCCATCCATTATTCCTCATGAGTTATATCCATGAAAGAGGTCACTTTGGCGACATTTCACTTCATTTGGCTCACTTGAAATAACAGACAACCTTAATGGACAACCAAACAACAATTAAACCAATGCACAAAGATACTGAAGTCCCAAAATTAATTTAAAAATTTTTTTTTTTTTTCCACTCGGGCGAGCCGAATCTCGCTCGAGCGAGCAACATCTCGCCCGGGCGAGCCAAATCTCGCTTGAGCCCTATTTAAGGCGATTTGCCTCTGTTATCCTCTCGCTTGAGCGAGCCACTCTCGCTTGAGCGAGAGCACTGCAGCAGAACATGAAAAATGCGATTTCTGCATCGTGATTCTTCAAAAATCAGCCAAAATTTTCAACAACAAACAGCAGAAAACAACATTTAATCATTTCAAATTGTTTTGTTTCACATTGAAAAGCATAAGTATTTTCATAATCGATTCATAACAGAAACAAAACACCATAACCCTAAATCAAACCAGATTTGGGGAAGAACATGAAAACCTAATTTCACCCATGAATCAATTTGGGTTTATTCAAATGCAACAAATAGAAACAATAAAATTGAAACAATGAAATGGAAACAATGTTAAGATTCAGAGGGATAGAAAAGAGGGGACACTCTTGTTGGAGAAATTCCTTCTCCATCCGAAATCCATATAGTGAATACGGAAGTCCTTATGACCATGGCTTTGTTCCCACAACCGAATGTGTATGCCCATACATACACCCAAATGGAACATCCATTGTCCAGACCGAAGAAACCCCAAATGAGTTCATGATGAAGATGAAGAACATACCTTATTGATCCATTTCCGGAATCTCGAAGGTATGAGGGTGAGATGATCTTCCAGATGATAGAGCGCCGAATGGTTTTCCTTTAGTTCTCTCTAGAGGGGAATGAGAGAATACCTTAGTTTCTGAAAAGTGTTGCTTTGAGGTTAGTTGGAGGAGGCTTATCCTTATGCCTTATAAGCCCTTATGGATGAGTGGATAGTGTTATCCTATCCTGGATAACACTATTCTCATCCTACCTTATTCTCCTCCACCTTTACACTTGAAAACCTGTTGCTCTACAAATGGGGACCATAACCCATAAAAGTAACCCCGTAGTGGTTACTACTTTAGTTGCAATAATTCTGATTCAGTCCCTTCATCAAATCAGAAATTGCCTGAAGGTATCTACACTTATTATTATTTCATGACACATATGCCCTTTAGCCACCAAATTAATTACTTAAGATCATTTTAATATTTTGGCTAATTACATAATGGCCATAACACAATTATAGAATTATATTTGTGACCCATAAATTGTCAGAAATTCCAACACTTTTCCCTTTCGCCACATAATCTTCAAGAGCTTTGACTATAAATAGGATTGCTCCATGTCATTGTAAGATACACGAAGTACTTAGCTTAGTGCATATTCTTTTTCTTATTCTCTTGTTGTAATTGTGTGAGAAATAATTGAGTGAGAGTGAGAGTGAGAGTGGGTGTACTTGGGTTTTGGGAAGTGAGTGAAACACTTGTAGTTCTCCTTTATCATAGTGGAATAATCCTTGTTGCTCTTCAGCTGTGGACGTAGGAAAATTGCCGAACCACATTGAATTCTCGGTATCATTTTCTCTATTATAATTTCTCCATGGGTCTTCCGCTCCAACAAACTGGTATCAGAGCTCGTAGAGCTCTTGCATGCTAAGCCGTACGATCTAAAAGAAAATTCTTAGTATGATCTGTGTTCGCAGCATTGTCTGATCTTACACATTAGAAAAGAATTGTTCTTGTTACTAGAAAGGTATAATAGTGTGAAAGTGCATGTCTAGGAAAGTTCTGTCTTAGGAAAGACCTGGTATTTAAGCGTGTCTGTTAAGACCCACCTCTCTTTCCTGGGAGCTTTCCTGGTGTATGTTCACGGACTACGATACTGTTCTGGTATACGGTTATCATGGCGAGTGCTAAATTTGATTTGGAGAAATTTAATGGAGAAAATGATTTCAACCTATGGCGATTGAAGATGAAGGCTCTACTAGTTCATCAAGGCTTGGGAAAAGCCTTGGAAGGTAGAAACAAGTTACCACAGAGTCTGACCGAGGACGAGAAGGATGAAAACCTGGAAAAAGCACATAGTGCAATTTTGTTGTGCTTGGGAGATGAAGTTCTACGAGAACTGTTAGATGAAACCACAACTTCTTCATTATGGTTGAAGCTAGAAAGCCTGTACATGACGAAGTCACTCACCAATAGGCTGTATTTGAAGCAAATAATATATACTCTTCAAGTGTAGGAAGGAAAGCCCATAAAAGATCATCCGAATGAATTTAACAAAATTATTCTTGATCTAAAGAATATTGATGTTAAAATTGAAGATGAAGACCAGACAATTCTTCTACTATGTTCCATTCCAAGTTCTTACGAGCACTTCATCGACACCATGATGTATGATCGAGAAGATCTGACCTTGGACGAAGTAAAGGTGGCGTTGCACTCGAAAGAACTGAAGAAAAGAGTATCAGATTCGATATCTGAAGGCTCGGGTGATAGTCTTTTTTCTAGAGGAAGAACAGAGAGGCGAAATCAATTTGGTGAAAGAGGGAAATCTAGGTCCAAGTCTAAAGCGAAACCTAGAAAGTATAAATGCTTTCATTGTCACAAGGAAGGTCATATAAGAAAGAATTGTCCAGAGCGCAAAGGCAAGGAAAAGATTTATGAATATGGAGATGCAGCTGTAGCAAATGACTATGATAGTGCAGATGCACTAATAGTCTCAGAGCACGATTCAAAAGATGAATGGGTACTTGATTCTGGATGCTCATATCACATGTGTCCCATTAAGGATTGGTTTTCAACTTACCAACCCTTAGATGGGGGCAAGGTCCTTTTGGGAAATAATGCTCCCTGCAAGGTCATTGGCATCGGCTCAATTAGAATCAAGATGTTCGATGGAATCGTAAGGACGTTGACAGATGTAAGGCATGTTCCAGAATTGAAGAAAAATCTGATTTCCTTGGGAACATAAGGTCATCATCATCGGCACAATTAGTATCAAGATGTTCAACATAATCGTAAGGACGTTGACAGATGTAAGGCATGTTCCAGAATTGAAGAAAAATCTGATTTCCTTGGGAACACTAGATTCAA
>NW_017726206.1:216784-244183 GCF_001865875.1 Lupinus angustifolius
CACAATCACGGGTGTTGTTGTTGTCTCCTCAACATCTGATTCTGATGTCACCAAACTATGACATCTAAAAATGAGTCATGTCAATGAAAGGTCTAGCCGAGTTGGCCAAACAAGGATTACTATGCGGTCAACAAGTCGGGAAGGTAGACTTTTGTGAACACTGTGTTTTTTGGAAGCAATGCCGGATAAAATTCAATGTTGTAGTTCATTGAACAAGAGGCACATTAGATTATGTACATTCTGACTTGTGGGGTCCTTCCCAAGTACCTTCTCATGGTGGTGGTAGATACATGTTAACATTCATTAATGACTATTCAAGGAATGTTTGGATCTTCATTTTGAAACACAAAAGTGAAGCATTTGTCAAGTTCAAACAGTGGAAAACCTTGATTGAAAAGCAAACGATAGAAAGATCAAGAGACTGAGAACTGACAATGGTCTAGAATTCTGCAGCAGATAATTCGATTTTTTTTTGCAAGGATCACGGTATTGTGGGACATTATACCGTGAGGCACACTCCACAACAAAATGGACTTGCAGAACGAATGAACAGAACCTTACCTGAAAGGACAAGATGCATGTTGTCAAATGCTGGATTGCCAAAACAAAGAAGGAAAACTTGATGCAAGAGCATTGAAATGCATTTTTCTTGGATATCTTGATGGTGTGAAAGGATATAAGTTATGGTGGCCAGAGAAAAGAAAGTGCATTATTAGTAGAGATGTTACTTTTAATGAAGCTAAAATGCTAAAGCCTCATATAGAGTCATCAAGTGAAAATGAAGATCCTAATATCTTGGAGAAGGTGGAGTTTGAGGTGGTGCCAACAAAAGAAAAAAATACTTGATCAAGAAGAAGAAGTCCATGATGCATGTACTGATATTGATATCTCCCAATTACAACATTATGAGTTGGCTAGAGACAGGCAAATGAGACATATAAAACCTCCAGAAAAGTATGGTTATGCTGATCTGGTGTCATACGCTCTAAATGTTGCTGATGATATCAGTAATTGTGAACCACAGTCATATGAAGAAGCTATCAACAACAAAGAAGCTTCCAAATGGATTTCTGCCATGACAGAGGAAATTGAGTCTCTTCACAAGAATCATACTTGGGTTCTTATGAAGCGACTGAAGGCTCAAAAGATTGTTGGATGCAAATGGGTCTTTAAGAAGAAGGAAAGAATCCCTGGGGTTGAAGATGCAAGATTCAAGGCGTGATTAGTAGCCAAAGGTGTTACACAAAGAGAAGGCATTGATTTCAATGAAGTTTTCTCTCATGTGGTAAAACAAATAGCTCTATTCGCATCTTACTTGCAATTATAGCTCACTTTGATCTAGAACTTAAGAAACTAGATGTCAAAACGACATTCTTTCATGGTGAGTTGGAGGAACAAATCTACATGAAACAACCTGAAGGATTTGAAGTTCAAGGGATGAAAGATCACGTTTGCTTGCTGAAGAAATCTTTATATGGCCTAAAGTAATCTTCTAGACAATGGTATCGACGATTTGACACCTTCATGCTTGAAAATGGATATTCCAGAAGTAAACATGATAGTTGCGTTTACTACAAGAAGCTTGCAAATAAGTCATTCATATATTTGCTTTTATATGTTGATGACATGTTGACCGCATGTAAGAACATGTCAGAAATTAGAAACTAGAAAGCTCAAATGAGCTCAGAGTTTGAAATGAAGAACTTAGGAGCTGGAAAGAAAATTATGGGAATGGAGATTCAAAGGGATAGAAAAGAGGGGACATTCTTTCTGTCACAAAAGAAGTACATTCAGAAAGTGTTGGAACGCTTTGGCATGCAAAATGCTAAACCAATCAATACTCCATTGACGACTCATTTCAAACTTTCAATGGCCTTGTGTCCACAAACTGAGAATGAAAAAGAGGAGATGTCAAGTGTACCTTATGCTAGTGCGGTTGGAAGTCTCATGTATGCCATGGTATATACTAGACCAGATATTGCTCCTGCAGTAAGTGTGATAAGCAGATATATGGCAAATCTTGATAAAGTTTACTGGAAGGCTGTGAAGTGGATTATGCGCTACCTGAAAGGTACCACATATAGGGCTTTTGTAAGGTAAAGTCAAAGATGTTGAAAACAAGATCACTGGATATGTTGACTCGGATTATGCTGGAGATCTAGATAAGTGAGGACCGCTCACCGGATATGTCTTTACACTGTGTGGTTGTACTATTAGTTGGAAAGCAACACTACAATCAATTGTTGCTTTGTCTACAACTGAGGCAGAGTACATCACAGTAACAGAAGCTCTAAAGGAAGCCATTTGGGAGAAAGATCTAATTGAAGAGTTGGGTATACAACTCGAAGAAACAACCATCTATTGTGATAGTCAAAATGTTATACATCTGACAAAGAATCCAATGTATCATGAAATAACTAAGCATATTGATGTTTGGATGCACTTTATTAGAGACATAGTGGAGAGAGGAGTTGTTAGAGTGGAGAAAATACCCAATGCAGATAATCCAGCGGACATGATGACGAAGCCAATTCCAACTACCAAGTTCAGACATTGTCTGGACTTGATTAATGTTTAGAATCTCTAGTGAGCATGAAGAAGAGTAACAAGAGAATAATTATGGTGGTCTTTTAGTCAAAGTGGAGATTTATTGAATATTGGCTAAAAGAAAAAGATGATGAAAAGACTTTCTTGAGCCCAAAAAAAAGTGGCTAAAGACCATCTTGAAGAAATGGAGAATTTCTAGCCAAGTAAAAAGAAATGGCTATGGTGAAACCAACGTTAATGATCTTTTCCCTTTGGCCACATAATCTTCAAGAGCTTTGGCTATAAATAGGAGTGCTCCATGTCATTGTACGACATACCAAATACTTAGCTTAGTGCATATTCTCTCTTCTTGTTCTCTTGTTCTAATTGTGTGAGAAATATTTAAGTGAGAGTGAAATTGAGTGTACTTGGGTGTTGGGAAGTGAGTGAAACACTTGTAGTTCTCTTTTATCATAGTGGAATAATCATTGTTGCTCTTCAGTTGTGGACGTAGGCAAATTGCCGAACTACATTAAATTCTCGGTGTCATTTTCTCTATTATATTTTCTCCATGGGTCTTCCGTTGCAACATTTATTTTTGACTTATTTTTATTATCTTTATATACACATATTTGTAAAAGATAAATATTTTATGACTATCATTTTTATTAGTCAAATTAAAGTGATCTAGTTTAAGCAAAATTTATAAACATAACAAAACCAACTATATTTTCTTCATTCCACTAAAGAAGAAACTAAGACTAAGAGTGACTAACAATTGGATGATCAAATAACTTACATGTTCTACTATGAATATGAAGTTGGTGGATACAAGACTACCGGAGTAAAGACAACTAAAATTCATTCATTATATTCTAAGGTACGCTTCCACTATATATATATTGATAATTTGACATGAAAAATCTTGATAATCTTCATTATCTTTTGTATTTAGTATTATTTATCTTTAATTCAACATCTCCCATTAAAGTCTATAGAATTTTCGAACAATCAAATGATGTCTCAATGTGGTTGTACAAAAATCTTTAACCTTCATAGTATGAATTAATCTTTAACC
Source organism: Lupinus angustifolius (assembly GCF_001865875.1). NCBI lineage: Eukaryota > Viridiplantae > Streptophyta > Magnoliopsida > Fabales > Fabaceae > Lupinus > Lupinus angustifolius. The sequence continues at coordinate 220,389 of NW_017726206.1, forward strand.
TTCAATGTACCAAGTATTAGCAGTGCCATTAACAGTTGAATGTAACAAATTGTATAAACTAAACTGCATGACATTATAGCAAACTATGGCAAGAAACTAGAAAAATAAAGGGTATGATATATTTTATTCAACAAGCCAGTTTCATAAAAATAAATTACAATAACATGGCATTCTTAACTTCTAAGAGCCAAGGTCTCTTGAACATTGTAAATAATAGAAAGATGTTCATCATTTCTGAGTTTTTTTTCTCAGCTCTTTGATCCACTTGAGACTAATCATAGATTTCCCTAACTTGGTCATTGAAGACCCTTTCTTCTCTTTTTTGTCTTTTTCTGATGATTTTCCAGGATCAGGGTGGCTATCCCATTGATCAGCCCAATCTAGCCCCCCAGAATCCATAATTTTTTACAAGTTTTGTAGTAAAGATTCAACACTATGGAATGCTAGAAATATTTCATACCCTTAGGTTACTTATTTTAACTTGAGTAAGATGTGGGTCATTTTCTTTCATTCAAATTAAAAAGTATATTTTTGGTATATGGTTGGTTAAGTTGGATGGTCTCATACATCATTTCTATATTAAACCTAATGGTTGGTTAAGTTGGATGGTCCTTACTTTTTTGGTCACCTATATCCTTGTGGATGGAGGGTTTGTATGTTTTCTTTCTCTAGTAGACAAAAAAGGTAAATTGCATACCCTTTTCCTACCATTGTCTTGTTTGGCTAAAAATACCTTTGACTAAGTTTTTCCCCAAGAAATAGCAACTTCAACAAAAAAATGATTTCTTATCCTTTTTTTCCTTCTTTAAGAGTCTAGTTGTGAGTTGAATTTTGGAGGGGAATGAAGAGAAATGAAATGTTTGAGAGCCATAAAATACACTTGTGAAATAATTTAAAGTCTTATTGTTTTATTTTTTCTCCTTTAAAACTTAACTCGCAAACAGACCTAGGAAGGTGGTGTCGTACAAATGTTATTTGTAATGAAGAGAAAAAGGGTGTCAAAGGAAATATCTATAATTTCTCACAACTCAAGCAGCAAAACTGTCTTAATAAGGAATGAAGACATGTAATTGAGCACGAAAATGTGACAATTACTAAGAATAAGATTACACTGTTAAAATCAGCTGTTTAACCTTAAGTAGCATTCGGTGCAAAAATAGATGGAACAGGGTAGAACAGAAATTTCTTTTATGTTCACTTTAGTTCCACAAATTTTTGTGGAATCAAAATGTTATACTTTTTTAGTCTTTTGTCCTATTTTGATTTGCTTATAGAATACATCAAAACAAGACATAACTCATGCTCTGTTCTATCATGTTCAGACTTATCCACCAAATGCTACAAAATAGTAACACCAATCAGCTATAAACTTCAACATGACCTGTAATTTCTCTACATAATAGCTTTGCCTGACTAGCTAACTTTAAGCTTTGACCAATTGCTAGTCCTGTCTGTTTGTGTCTAGATGCAGGCTTATACGACTTCGCCTGTTCTTCGCATCCCAGCCGCAAAGCTTCCCGAGCCGGAATCACATTTTCCCACCAAAACTCTCTTAAAATCCCATGTATCAAGTTCCAATAATCACGGTCTCTGAGCACACGAAATATTGTGCTTCCACTTGGTGTCCAGCAATACAAATCAACCCATTCACAATCCACAATCTCCATTTGGCCTTGCACTTGAGGCATGTAATAGAAGGGCATGGTTGACCATGGCGAACCTGTCTCAGGCTTGCCCTTGTTATAGGGACACTTAACTTCCAATATGCCACCTCCTGGGAAGCTCCCAAGAAGACCATCAGGAGAGGCACCGAGCCAATCGAAAAGCTCGTTCGAATGAACTGCAAATGCCATCGAGCTTACCTCATTACCTGTGATCTTTTTGTACTGATCTATAGCTGTTGCTTCTTTGATCACACCCCACTCCATGGCCTTTTTTCTAGAAGCTTCTTTGTTTTGTACCTCTGTTGAAAAAACTTTCTCGTGCCATAACTCGAAGCGACGACTCCCTTTCCAAAAGCCTAACGCAATGCTGAATGTGCTTGTAGTTAGCTTGTCCTTACGAAGGGCGAACCACTCATCTGACAGTTGTGGAGCATCAGACAGAGAATGACACGAAGGTAATACAGGAGAAGAGGGGGACTCAATAATGATACGGTCGGCAGCAGAAATCGACTGTGAAGCACATATGGTAACATTTCTTAACACAAATGCTTTCTGGACAATGCCAGTGAATCTAATCATGCTGGAATTACTTGTTGATATCGCCATTTCATTCCAAATTTATCACGAGGAAGTACCTAGTACAAAATTACATGATTATAACCAAAGAATTAGCAAAGTATGTTCCTAGATATTTCTTTAAATTATGCATGGAAATAAAAGTTTCAACTTGGAGGAACAACAACAATACATGAGTGCATAAATTATGGGAACATTTGGTATTATAAAAAGCCTAATCTAACATTGTTAAAATCATATAACTAACAGAAAATGTGCCCTGTGATCACTGTTTCGAAAACTCTCAAAATCTACTTCATATGAGTACAAACTATTGTGGCCAAATACGGACTTGTGGTCTCGATATGCCAAAATTTAAAACCTTGATTCTACATCATACCCAACTAATATACCGAAATCCCAAATTTCACTTAAAAATATTTAAAATGAATAATATACATGAACAATGGAACAGAAACATGATATTAGAGAGATAGTCCCATAAACTCAACTTCCCAACTAATTATTAAAAAAAATATAATTGAAACACTAAGCACAGAAAATGCAGAAAAATTAGACATGGAATGGACTATAGTATTTTAATTATCTTCTGTAAAACAAAAAAAAATAAATAGAAATTGATGGTAAGGGGATCGAAAGTGAAAAATGAAAACCTTGGAGAAATCGAGGTTGAGAAAAAAAATGATGTCTGCTGGTGTGGGCAGAAGGGTGAGACAGAAGAGTAGAGTTGAGTTCACTTCAGCTCCCAAAAGCTCGATCCTCAAGATTTACACCCTCTCTGCCAAATGCCAAACTGTTAGGGGCAATTTGGATATAAAAAGTTAAAATATTATTTATTTTAGTCATTTATTTTATTTGTAGGGTTTTAATTTTAGCACTTAACAAAAATATGTATTTTCTCACCTAAAGACTGTGACTAGGTGTCTTATTTGTTCAATTTGAATTCTTGAGTGGTGGGGATAATGATAAGAAGATGACTAGATTGGAACATTAGAAAGATAGATTATTACATTGATAAACATTAAATTGGCAATTTTGCTCTGCCTATTTTCTATTTTTACTTTCAATGAAATTAGAAAATGATAGTGAAAATATGTTTGCATTGTTGTTTTCATTTCATTTTTCAGGAGACATGAGCTCTATTTCCGGAAATTATGAAAATGAAAAAAATATTATTTCTAACATTTTCAATAATGAGACAACGATATTTTTTGAAAATTTTAACACTTTTGTTATTTCATTCATTTCATATTTTTAATGTTTTAAGATTTTCACGTTATTACAAGAATTTTGATGTATTCGATACTCAATACATATTTATACTTTATTTTCCAATTATATCCATATTTATTTCTCCTCCTTTTCCGCGTCTTTTTTCATTTCTTCTTAATTCAACATTAAATTTGATTATTTTAATAAAATAATGTTAAATTTTTATATCATTTAATAATTTCTTAAATTATATGGATAACCTTAAACATCAAAAGATATGAAATAAAGGAAATATATTTTGAGAAAAAATGTATGCAATGACAGTGAATGAATTTTATACAATGTCATTATATTATCCAGCATTCATGTTTAATCATCGTCGACTCTTCAAAAGAAAAATACAAATAAATGGTGTATTGATTGTATAAATCTTTACATTGATAGTGTATAAATATTACACTCATATATATTTTAATTACTTTCTTCATTAATCAACAAAATGTCAAAATCGGTTACTGAATATCACATTCATTTAGGCCACACACACTTCTTCATGATGAGTGTGATAATATACGACTTTAAGATGAAAATTGTTATACATTAAAGTTTCTACATACCACATTTATTTTAACTTTAATTTTAACTTTTTGAATAGTACTTGTAACAAGTGCAAGATGCTCATTATCATCTTACACACATCTTTGTGATAACTAATGACCAAGTCAAATAATTAAAGGTTTTCAATATATTGTTGACACAAAATCAATGAAAAAAATGCAAGTATAAAATATGAAGACATTCTATAAATCATTGACTTTGTTATTTTAGTAATTAAAATTTAAAATTAAACTATTTGCAAAGTAATTATCCTAGTTTATGAAGTTTAGAGCGAAGAGTTTTGAAAATGAAAATAATCATAACAAACATGTTTTGAGGAAATGAAAACATGAAAATGAAATTATTTTTTTTAAATGAAAACATGAAATAGAAATATAAAACATTTTTTGAAAGCAAACACGCCCTTATTTTTCTCTGATAATATCTAAATTGAAGCGTAAAAATAAGATAAAAAGACTAATTTAATGTTCTATCTTGTTGTAGCACATTTAAACCTAAAAATAAGATAAATGATGAAAATAATATTTTTTTAATGGCAACACCTCAAGGATAAATTCTTCAACATGGAATAATATATTACTCTATATGTTATTATAACACATTTTTCAAGTTTTAACATTTTATTTTTATATTACTATTTTCAACAAAATTGTACAGTAATTTAATTTATGATCAAAAAATTATTACATTAATTGATTGAAATAGAAAATCATTAATTAATTGAGTGAAAAAATGAAAAGAATGAAGGAAATTCTTTCAAGGCATCAGCAACATATTATTCCACACACTCCAATAATATATTACTTCCTATCCTTTTTGTAAAATACTTTTGAACACTGTTGTTAAAATTGTACCGGTTATCAAACTGGTCAGGGTACTGGTATAGTGGTAGAATAGTTTAACCGGTGACTCAGTAATTAAACCGCATGCCGGTTAAACCGGACATACCTACTTATATTTATATATATATACAAACCTATAACAAAAAAATTTCAAATATGTAGATACTCAAATTTAAAATATATATTCATAATCTACTCAAAATTCACATAAACAAACAACTTTAAGTCTTTAACAAATTCAAAGTCTAAATTACAAAACATATATCAACCCAAGAGTATCACTTAACAACCGCAAAATATAAATAAATGACACAAGTTCACAACTCACTCTACAAAACAAATAAATTTGGAGTTTTAATATTTAACATCAACGAGTCAAAGTTGTCTTATATCGATATTATATTTTTTCACCAAATCCTATCTTCAGACAGTACTCCAAGATTACACAAATGTCACTGAGATTACACACAAATGTTAGGAACCAAAAGGTTTAATCTAAGTATGCCTTGGAAGCATGTGTCTTGAAGTATTGAAGAAGGGTTGGAAAGATGGGTCACCTTGTAATGAGTTTTTTAGTTTGTAAGTTTTTTTTTCAAAAAACAAATGTGTACAAATCGGCCGGTTTAGTCAAATATCGTTCGGTTCACCGGTTTCGACTAGTTTGACAGGTTTTGATACTTGGTCGGTTCAACATCTGTACCGTACCAATTAGAGGTCCGGTTCACTGGTTTTCCGGTTGAACTGGCCGGTACGGTACAGTTTTTCCATTATTGCTTTTGAAATTTTGGATTTTGTCCTTTTTATATAATCATTTTTAAGAGTCTATATTTTAAAATCATTAAATTTAAAATAATACTTCTTATTAAGAGTCTATATTTTAAGTATATGATATATAATAATCCTATAAATACCCTAATACATAAGTATAGGCAGAACATTATATGTCTCATACTTTTCAATATGCACATTTCTTAGTGATCCACACGTTGAAGTTTTCTCGTTGAATATCTCTAATGATCATTATTGAAAAACAAAGCTACCATGAAAACAAGACAACACTGTTAATCGATTAATTGGTTAGAAAATTAGGTGAAGTATTGACTGAACAATTCTTATAATTGACACTTTTTACACGCTTTACACATTTAACATTTGTTGAAATTGTTTTACAATATGTGTTTATTAGTTTTTTAGTTAGGTAAGTTTGTTAAGTTCTTACCTATTCATGTATTATAAATAAAACTTTTTCATGTTTTGATCACAATGAGAAATATCCATATTATTCATTTTTAAGCTTTCGGAATAACCATGTCCAACATGAATCATTGAGGAAAAGGGTTCTTATTCTCCTTAAGATATGGAGCAATTGTTATACCCAAGTGGCTTATTGGAATAATTGACATCTTATATTGGAATAGGTGAAATGATATTGGACAACCACGAGCCATTGTGGATCTTACTATGAGTATGATTGGGGTTGTTGTAGAAGAGGTTCGGGTGAATTCTCATCCAGAGAAATTGTGAGAGCAAAATATAGATCTCAACTATGTGAAGCGTGTGAAAAGAGGAAATGAATATATGCATTACTAAGTTACAAGGGAGAATCAAATTTAAAAATTATTTTATTAAAAAATAAGTTAAAATTATAACAGTTAAATATTTATTTATGTCACGTGTCAGAATCTCAATATGATAATTGACCATGAGAGGATTCAAATTCCTCCCATACCTACTTGTTATGGAGAAAGAAAGGGATTATGAATCGGGTGTTGAAACTAGTCAGACACTCAGACATCCAAGACCAAAATGAAAGGGTAAAACCACAAATCTGGTGATGAGTGGGAATGGAGAGTTCATATCCTTTCCTAAGAATACACCTTTTTTTTACTTGAGATCTTGGATGCTTATTTCCTTGTGAATTTCAAGTCCTTGCACGTGGAGAATTATACAATATACTTGAATTGGGGAAAACACTTAACAACCTTTGATACTAAGATGTTGTCAACCATAGTCTCTGACACAGTAAAATGTTGAACTTTCCCAACGACTCTTATTGGAGCAACAATCTTATGATATTCGAGATTAGTTCAACAAAAAGCTTTGAAGAGTTTGCTAGGAAATTCAACATGCAGTCTGCCTCAGGTAGATTCACTAAAAACATCTCTAAGCTTGGTAGATTTTCACAAAGGCTTTTAAGATTTGTTTGGGAGCATGACTTTGGATGGTTTCTCACGCCCTCTAAAACCCTTCATGTATATTCTCCCAATTAGGTAGATTCACTAAAAACAAAATGTTAAAATACATAAATATTTTTAGTAAAATTATATAATTATATATTATTGTCTGTTTCTTATTTTTAATTATATTTTAAAAAAATAAAAAAAAACATTCTTACATTTGTTAGTTTAGTCTCCCCATCTAAATTTTATACTCTCAAACAAGGGAGATGTTTATCTTTTTTTATTCTCCCGTTCCTCCCACTTTTTAACCATTTGATCACTCTTATTCTTTTTCCCTCGTAACTCACAGACATAACCTTAGTAATAAGAGACCATACACATCAGAGATATTGACTCCATCCATTGTCGTCCTATAATCTTTGTTATATGGCCATCATTAAACACATTTTCATGATAATTTGGCATACAAAACACGATAATTCGGTAAAGAGTGTTGGGATTCATAACAGGGAAAAAGCTCTGAATTCGAATAACAACATGGAATTAGCAAATTTGAGGATGGTGGTATCTAGAGATATGTTTGAGAGTGATATGTTTAAAACTATATCATATTTAGTTCTTGTTTTGCATGGAGATGTTAACTTAATTAGGAATGCAATTCTATTTTTGTAATATCTTCATTTAGGTCGGGTTAAGTGTGGGTTATTTAACTTTTTAAGAATAATAAATGAATAGAAATTAAGTTAAAAGAGATTATAAGCTAAATCAGATTCAAAATGAGGTCCAAAGGGTAAGCAAAGAAGAGCATTTCAACAAAACATGGGTGGTGCTACGCCCTTGGTTTGCAATGAGAGGAGAACCCAACTACCGACCTATAACTTATGAGCTTGAGTCTTAGACCACAAGAATATATCTAGGATTCTCGGAAGCTTTTATCATGTTGTCATTGAAAGATTGGAAAGGGGACTAAGCAAGGGATCTAATTGAATCGTATATGTTGGAATTTGTTACGCAAACAACAGTATACCATGAGAGTAGGTACAATATTCAATAGGGTATGCTTTTTGTATCATGAGAGAAAACTTAACATATAATTGGGTGGCTCACCTCCACGAATTCACGGGAAAATTGTGATAACAAAGATTCACTAAAGTCAAGTGGTCGCCTTTTCCTAAAAGTACTTTGCTTCAAGAAATCTAAAACTGAGACACTAAAGTTGCTTACCATGGATCAATTAGTTATATCAATAGCAAGAAATCAAAAATCTTTCAACCAAGCATGGGAAAGATCTTAGATTATCACCTTCAAAAATCTTTTTTGAGAGCAGCTTTGGTTGTGACCCGTACACTGGTACAATCCATTTGCTTCATGCCAACTTTAAACCATCACTTTTGAGGGCGTTCACATACAAGACAAAAGAAAGAAAGAAAGAAAGAAAGGATTGTTAGGTTGAAAAGTCATTGGGGGAGCCCTAGAAAAGAATAGCTATGCTAAGTTAAAAATTCTCAAAGGCGACTTAGGATCATAATAAAATAGAGAATTCCCTATAGGTACTCGTAGTAGGTATTCTGAGATAAAAATAAGGAAAGTTATATGAACACCTTTAAGATGAAGGCTTACTAATAAAGCAACTTTAGAATATGAGTGTTGAAAATCTTCCAATAAGTAAGTGAGCCATGTGATTTCAGAAGATGTAAGGGCCATGGCCCTATATTCAGCTTCACAGGAACTTCTGGAAACAGTTTTCTGTTTCTTGGATTTCCAAGAAATCAAAGAACTTCCTAAGTAAATGCAGTAGCCAGAGATGGATCTTCTTGTATCTGGACAAGAAGCCCAATCACTGTAGGCATGTAGTTGAATAGAAGAATTAGTAGGAAATAAAATGCCTAATCCAGGGGAGGTTTTGATATATCTGAGAATTTTAGAAGCAACTTGTTGATGGAGAACACTTGGCTTGGACATAAATTGAGCCAACTGGTGAACAAAGAATGTGAGGTCAGGCCTAGTGTTTGTAAGGTAAATGAGTCTTCCAACTAATCTTCTACAGACATTAGGATTTGAGCAATCTCCACTGGTGTCTTGATACAGATGGGAGCCTTGGATCATAGGTGTAGTTGAAGGCTTACAAGCAAGAAACCCTGCATCAGAAAGGATCTCTAAAGCATACTTCCTCTGGTTCATGGTGATGCCAGTGTGGTTTCTAGAAATTTCAAAGCCAAGGAAGAATTTTAAGTTGCCTAGATCTTTGATTTTGAAAGCATTATCTAGCAATTGTTTGAGATGATTAATCTCAATAAGATTGTTATCTGAGAGAATAATATCATCAACATAAACAAGCACAATAGTAAGAATGATGTTAGATAATCAATGAACAAACAAAGAATGATCTCCCTTACATTTCTTGAATCCATGTTTAATTAGAAAGGTGAATAGCTTAGAGAACCACTGCCTACTACCTTGTTTGAGGCCATACAATGATTTTTCAAGTTTACAAACAAGATTAGGAGATGTTTGGAGGCCAGGTTGGGGAGTCATGAAGACTGTTTCATTGAGATCTCCATGTAGGAAGGCATTATTTACATCTAATTGCTTCAGGTGCCATTTGTGAATAGAAGCCAAGGCAAGAAGTAGTCTCACTGTACTGATTTTTGAAACAAGGGAGAAAGTATCAAGATAATCAATCTCTTCTGTTTGAGTATAACCTTTGGCCACTAGTCTGACCTTGTGTCTTTCTACCTCACCATTGGGTTTGTATTTGATTTTAATTACCCATTTGCATCATATGGTAGCTTTATCTTTGGGCAGAGTAGTGAGAGTCCATGTGTTGTTCAGTTGCAGAGCTTTTAACTCAGCAGTGATGGCATCTCTCCAATGAGAGTCTAAGATGGCTTAAGCATATGTCTTAGGCTCGGTTTGAGTGCTGGTAGAAAGGATTCTATGCTTGTGTGCTAAATGTTCATAAGACAAATAGGATGAGATAGGATATCTACAGGAGTCATAAGGGGTAGATTTACTTAACAGAACACAGTGATAGTCTTGAAGATAAGGGGGAGGCTTAGTGACTCTAAGGCTTCTTCTATTATTGCTAATGCTGGAATCTGTAGGATGGTCAGAAATGGGCTCATTATTGATGTATGTAGGAGTGCCTTCACAATGATCAACAGAATCAAGTTGTGGTGCATGATCATTAGGGGTTATATCAAATATTTGTTCATAATGAGCCATAGGTAGATGAGACTCTATGAGATTATTTTCACTCTGTTTGTTAGGCTGAGTCTTGTAGGGAAAAATGGTTTCATGAAAGATGGCATGCCTAGTGATCTGCAGGGCCCTAGTAGATAAATTTAAGACAATGAAGCCTTTGTACCTTTCTTATATCCTAAGAAAACACATTTAGCAAATCTAGGATCAAACTTAGTTCTAGATTCATTGATTGTACTAGCATATGAGAGACAGCCAAACACCTTAAGGTGTTGTAAATCAGAATGTTTGTCATACAACAGTTCAAAAGGAGATTTTTCATTCAACATAGGAGTATGCAAAAGGTTAATAATATGCACAACATGAATAATAGCATAAGACCAATATACCTTTGGTACCTGACTTTGAAAAATGAGAGCTCTTGCTACATTCAATATGTGTTGGTGCTTCCTTTCCACAACTCCATTCTGTTGTGGTGTATAGGGGCAGGTGGTTTGATGTATGATTCCCTTGCTGGAATAATAGGATTCCATCAAGAATTCTCTGCCATTATCTGTCCTTATTGTTTTGATTCTTTTGGAAAATTGGTTTTCAATTAATGTGACAAAATCTTGCAAAACGTGTGATGTCTCAAATTTATTCTTTAACATAAAGATCCAAGTAAATCTAGTGTTATCATCTACAATGGTAAGGAAATATCTATGGTCATGTATAGATGTAATAGAAAAAGGGCCCCAAAGGTCAGCATGTATTATATCAAAAGCATGTAAAGATGTGGTATTGCTGTTAGGAAATGGGAGTTTCTTTTGTTTTGCTTCATAGCAAACATCACACACATATTTCTTCTTAAAACTAATGAAAGGAAATGTTCGTTTGAGAGTACTTATACAATTATCAGAATTATGGCCTAACCTAAAATGCCATAAATCAATGTTATTTTCTTGAGTGTAGCAGGAATTTGCTTTGTGATGAAAGATAGCAGCTCTTAGCACATACAATCCCTTGCTGATCCTAGCTGTACCAATCATCCTCAAAGTACTATTATCCTGAATTTCACCACATGTTTTATTAAAGCAGACAATGCATGATAGAGTCATGGTAAGCTTAGGAATAGATAGGAGATTATAGTTGAAAGAAGGTAGGTACAACACATTATCCAGAACCAAGTTCTGCAATATGGGTATTGTCCTTGAAATTTCTGATGTCACCAAGTTACCATTAGGTAGTTTTATCTTTATTGGTTTTATTTTGTAATACACAGAATATAAGGCTAAATTGGAGTATATATGGTCAGTGGCTCTACTGTCCAAGATCCAAGAATTATGAGGTGAAGTAATTTTAGAGTTACCTGGTTCCTCCATCACTTGGTTGGCAGACATGACATTACTTACATTTCCTGCTTCATGATCTTCATGCTTTGATCCTATAGCATTGTTTTGTTGTAGTACATTTAGCAATCCTTGATATTGCTGCTGATTGAGACCAAAGATTGTTCCATCTTGATCATTTTTAGAATTGTTTGCTTGATGCAATTCCCTTTGTGCTTCCTCTTTCGAGGAGTTTGTGATGACAGAATTGACTTGTTCATTCCTTGTAAACTGAAAGTTGGCTGGAAATCCATGAAGCCTATAGCAAACTTCAACTGTATGTCCACTCTTTTTACAATGAGAACAATATTTTCCTGGGCTTGAGCCTTTGATCCAAGACCCTCTTCCAGGTGAGTTGGGTGGTCTTCTTCCTAAATTGGATCCTCTTCCTGGTGTTCCTCCCTTTTTCCAAGTCCCTACAACTGTCATGGCTTTTACATCCAAGTCTTGCCCATAGAGCTGAGTTTCTTGTTGTATAATCAATGACAACACCTTGTTATGCTTGGTAAGGGATCCATGAGCATAATCTGGGATCTTACTCCTGCGTATGCATCATTTAACCCTTTTAGGAATCTGATGGTTTTGTCTTCTTCACAATTCTTCTTTGCTCCAATCTCAGCTGTGCAGATTGTTGGATCCACACAGTTGCATACGGGTAGGGGTATAAGGTTATCAAGCTCGTCCCAGATGGTCTTAATTTCTGTGAAATAATTGCTTATGGTTAGTTCTCCTTGCTTAAAGTTTGACAATGAGTCTTGTAAGTCACCAATTCTGAAGAGATTCCCTTTTGAGAACCTTTGTCTTAATTCATCCCATACTTCATGTGCCTTCTTTATCCATATGATACTCTGTGATATGGATGGAGAGACGGATCTATTGATCCATGATATGACCATGTTATTGGCTCTTTTCCAAGCTGGATATATAGGATCTGTTTTGAGAGGCATTCGAATGGTTCCATCTATGAAAGGCAATTTTTGTTTTGTGCTAAGACTGACTTCCATGGCCCTTGCCCGTTGGTGGTAATTTTGTCCATTCAACAAGGGTGAGACAAGAGGAAGGGCTGGATTATCTTATGGATGCACATGGTATGGTGAGTTAATATCTATAAAGGGAGATAAGTTGTGGGTTGGTGCATCGGTTGAGGGAATCATGGATGCCATTTGAATGTAGCAGAGCTCTTTTATAAAAAGAGCTCTGATACCATATTAAGAAGAGAAGATGATGATGGAACAAGAACTTATTCTTAGTTCTTGGAAGAGAAAAACAAAGGATTGAAGATGAAGGATGAAAGCTTTGATTGATTTGGATAATAGTTGAATTCAATCTTTTCTCTTGCATTACAAGTGAAGAATGATGATGATTATATAGATCCTAACTATAACTAACTAACTCGAATATATCACACGTGATCTATTAAAACAAGAAGCTAAAGAACATGTTTCTTGTTGTGCAAGGTATGTGCCTCTGTTTTGGTTGTATGCGTCTGCATTAAGGTTATAAGGCTCGTGCTTGTGTTGTGGCCAAGCAGCCTTGGTTAGGTAGTCCCGTAGTCTCGGTCAGATGGCCCATGTGGCCCATGTAGCTGATGGGCTTGTTCCTGTCTTGGTCGGGGAACTTGGCACTGTCTCGGTCAAGCATCCTGATGGCCTTGGGCATGTCTCGGTCATATAGCTGAGGCTTGGCCCTGTCTTGGTCATGCGCCTAAGCCTTGGTGCTATGGTTGATGCGGTCATGCGCTTGAGCCTTGGTGTTATGCTTGGCTCGGTCAGAATCAGAATTGGCTTGGCCAAGTTGATCAAACATGATATTGTTTGATACATCTCGTTCCCCCATTATTAACGCTTCCCTTGATAACCGCGGAAAATTAAGTATTCCCACAAGCTTGCTAAATTGAGTAATTAATTATTTGAAGAAAAAAATATTTTTGTATGACAATAATTAGTCTTGCTCATATGTATTCCCGAGTGGAATAAGAAAATCAATACTACGTAGTTTCAGAATAAAAATAGTTGGTTGGATTGATTTTGACTATAAAATAACTTAATAAGTTTTAAAATATTATAAATACTTTATACTAGAGATGAGAAAGAAGATACAACATTGGTCACACATTGCCTTACCAATATTGAGAGAAATAAGAGACAATATCAAAACTGCTCATCACTTATGTACTCAAATAGGATAGGAAGATATGAATCGAGTTGACATTGCCTTCATAACCCTAGAATCTTAAGATTTATGTTGGAACTTGCTTTGTTGGAAGCCATTAGTGAGAACTTTTGGGTATGAAATCTAAAAAACTATCAAGTTCTACATAGAAGAATTATGAAGAAAAAAACAACTTCCTAGTCCCACATAAGAAATATGAGAAACTTGAAAAAAATCTCATGTTATAAATAAAAGTCCATCCCTTCATATTTTCTTGTCCCAAGTTGAGTACGTTTTTACTCAAGTTTTTATTTTTCCCTCATACTTTCCACCAATGCATTTCTAGCAAACTTCTCCCCCTCTCTTTCTGTGGTACTAAGAATTGACACAAACAACCAAATTGTGGGAATTTCTAGAACTTACACTGGTAGTAGATTGTGGGAAAATAATTGGCAAAGGTAACCATATTGTGGGTATTTCAAGAATTGACACTAGTAGTCATATTATGAATATTTCGAGAATTGACAATGATAGTCATATTGTGGTGGGTATATTTGAGATTGGTTCTTATAGTGCAGTAAGAATTTGATAACATAAAACTGAGTTATTTTATCTCGTGGACGACATGGTTGATAGCGTACTTGCATTATTTGGGCAATGTCATGAAACATCTTAAAGAGAGCGACCTGATCGTGACTCAGCCAACAAGTATTTAGAATTGTTACAAGCTATAGTAACAACAATTTTAAGACGTGTTTCTAATGCAATGACATTCGTAGATAATATTACTGGACCAAAAAACTTTGAGCTTAACAAACCACTTCGGTTTGATGAGACTAACTTCAAACAGTGGCAACTAAGATGAAAATTTTCCTCACTATGAGAAAAATTGCACATGATCTGAAAACCAATGTCCTAGTGCAAAAGTTGAAAAGAAAAAAAGGAAAGGGATAAACTAGCTATTGATATAGCTCTTTGGAATGGAAATGATTACCTTTGTAAGAATTTCATTCTGAATGTATTGTCAGATGATCTTTGTGATTATTACAGCCTATACAAGTCTGCCAAATTAATTTGGTATACACTTGAAAAGAAATATGATACTGAGGAAGCTTAGACTAAAAAGTATATTGTTAGTCCCTATATCAAGTATCAAATGACTGATGATAAATCAGTAGAGTCTCAATCCAATGAGATATAGAGAATTGCTGATGATATCATTTATGAAGGTATGCCCCTAGAAATTAAACTCGCAAGTAGAGCCTATGAATGTGTATTCATTGGGTATGCTGTAAACAACAATTCGTACTACTTTTATGACCTTAAGGCAAAAATGATCATTGAGTTTAACGATGTTGACTTCAATGAAAAGAAATTCCCTTCTAATGGAGGAATAATGGGGGCACATCTACTAGTCACATATCTGTGATTATTGATAATGATAAAAATGATTGGTTAGAAATAGAATCTAGAAGAAATAAGAAAGCAAGAAATGCTAGAGAGTATGAATCTAATTATATGGTCTATACATTAGAAGAGGATCCATCAACTCTCCAAGAAGCTTTGACTTCTTTGGATGCTGACTTATGGTAAGAGGTCATAAATGATGAGATGGATTCTCTAGAGTCTAACAAGACTTGAAATTTAGCTGACTTGTCACCTGGTTGCAAACCTATTGGTTGTAAGTGGGTATTAAAAAAGAAATTGAAATCTGACGACACAATGGATCAATACAAGGCTCACCTTGTAGCCAAGGGTTTCAGGCAAAGGGAGAATGTAGATTTCTTCGACACCTTTTCACATGTTACTAGAATAACATATATTAGAATACTAATATCGCTCGTAGTGATACATGTTTTAGTAGTACATCAAATGAATGTTAAGACCACTCTTTTACATGGCGATTTGGAAAAAGAAATCTAGATGGAACAACCTGAATGTTTTGTAATACATGGGCATAAAAATAAGGTTTGCAAGTTAGACAAGTCGTTGTATGGTCTTAAGCAAACATCTAAATAGTGGCATGAAAAGTTTAATGAGTTAATGGTATTGAATGAGTTTAAGGTAAATGAAAGTGACAAATGCATTTATTACAAAGCAGAAAATAACATTTGCACTATCATATGTCTCTTTATAGACGACCTACTCATATTTGATTCCCACATTGATGTTGTGAATAATGTGAAATCATTTTTGTGTAATAACTTTGATATGAAAGACCTTGGAAAGACAAGTGTAATCCTTGGTATAAAAATTATCACGTCAAAAGAAGGAATTTCTTTGGATCAATCTCACTATGTGGAAAAGGTCTTAAAGAAGTATAAATACTTTGATTGTAAACGTGCTAGCACATCATATGATCCAAGAGTAAAACTTTTTAGGAACATTGGTGAAGGTGTAGGACAAACTGAGTATGCTAGCATCATTGGCAGCCTTCGGTATGCCATTGATTGCACTATACCCAAAATTGCCTATATTATGAGATTATTATGTAGGTTTACCAGTAGACCTAATATGAAGAATTGACATGATATAGAAAAGGTAATGAGGTACCTTAAGAAAACAATAAACCTTTGATTATAATACTGAATATTTCCGAATATCCTAGAAGGATTCAACATTGCTAATTGGAACACTCTTTCTGTAACGCCCCAAAAATTTCTCCAATAACATTGCCCAAAAACGGGTAACAATTATTTTTGGTTATATTATAATATAAAATTAGTTTCCTTATATTTGATTCCTTTTCGGGACATCACGTTAAGTAACCTAAATTGTGGAAAAGATAACAATCATTACCTAATAGTAACAAAAATAACTCACTATATCGTGGAATAATTCTTCATTGAAATAACGGAAAATGTTTGTACGAAAACAAAGCGGAATAAAATATTTGTCTAAAATGAAAACATAGAAAATAGGCGGAGCCATTCATCACATCAAAAGTACCATACACAAATACCCGCCTCAAAATCAAAATAGAAATGGAAATGTCTACTAGTGACTAGCTCTGATGTTCATGGGTACACTAGGGCACTCGCTTGGAGTCCTCTATACAGACTAACTTCACTCAATCCTCCTCTTCGGCTTCCAGCTCCTCCTCTTCAGCCTCCATCTCCTCTTTCAGATCATTGGATACACCCTACGACCTACTTCTCGCTCCCGCATCTACCTGAAGATTGGGGATCGTCTGTCGAGCAGCTCTCCTCCATAGTGAGGAATTGAGCATGTTGTCCCAACTCCGTCTCTTAGTAGATGGCCCTGCAGTAGTGGGTCCGTGAGGAATCACAGACTGAATAGATGGTGCAGCAGATGCTAGTCTCCGAGCAGGTAAAGTTAAAGAAGTCTCCAAGTCCGCATGATGTGAGGGGAAGCGCATCGCAGAGCCATCACAAACCATCTCCAGCTCTACAGCACAAGGGCTTGTGTAGGTGTATCAGTGTCCATCACTATTCCATGTCCCCTCTTGGGACATCGAGAATCGGTAGCTTCGAATCCCCGCGGTACGATCCACCTAAACGAGAACGCGAACCGAAGACAAGCAGAAAGAAAAGGAGTAAGATATCTAATGAATATTATTCATTGACGGCATAGAGTTACACAGAATATCACATCCAGATAGACACGCATAATATACACAATATATTTTGCATACATAAATGAACATGATGAATGATATTATATCTCAAACTATGAGAATCAATATTCATGAACTCAATGTACGAATGCTATGCTTATTTCATCCATCCTTACACCAATATCCTCCCAATAAACTATTCAGAAATAACTGAGAGTACAGGTCCCATAACAAGCTGATTTGAACATAACAAAAATATTCCTCGCAAGGACATATGATCGATCTGTTCCGAAGAATTGTCTATTTCAGGACGGTGTCGTATCAAACACTTTCTGGGTATCCCTTTCATCGATCCTGATTGCAAAGAGGGTTTGTCAAAGATCGTCAAGTTTGCACTGCGAGAGCTGTCCAATCCAACAGAGTACCTCATCCAAGAATACAAAAGGGACTCGTCTCACCTAGACTCGCCCTCAAGACTTTGCTGACGAATCACCACCATCGCTGTTCCTCTCAACATCACGGGGCTTGTTCGTCTCCCATAAATTTCCTCTCCACTACTTTGTTATTCATAATGATTATGCACACTAACCGAGGTTAGCCAATTAAATCTTTTAGTCATTCTAAGACATCTCCCAGAAGACTTCTTGTGGGACCCGATCTTACATTATCACATAATAGAGGAATAACGTCCCTACCACTACGAACCATCACTTAATTATCCTAGACAACCACATGTCCAAGCCTTTTAATGTCAAACGACCTCGCTGTGCGGTATCATGTAATCCTTTTTAGGCATCGCCTTGATCACGATGTCATCGTCAGAATTCTTGCCTGAATAAGGCGTAAGAATAAAGGTAAGTGTATAAGTTTATTGATTTGAGCATCAGGCTCCTCGTTCGACCCACGATCTCTCCCAATTATTAAATATACTTCTCACCCAAGTTAGGGTTATTATCTAAGCAATCAACCAATAAAAAATATTGTATTTTTCGCTCAAGCGACAATTTCATCAAGACAGACTCAATTCTCAACTTGTCGCTTAAGTGAAAAATCCCCCAAAAACTAGTCAAAATCACCCTCTAGTAAAAAAATAATCACCACTTCAGCCCAAACACATAATCCATACACATTTCACCTATAAGCATAAACAAGATGTAGACATTTATAAAAAAGTGTTACTCCGCAAGGCAAAGAAAGCAAACCAACCCTGGAGGATTGCATCAAGGGTTGGATAAAAGAAAATGGAAAAGAATGAAGATAGAGGCGTCACAAGCAAGATAGCTTGATAAGCCAAGGAGGTTCGCCACAAGGAAGGATCCTTGATAAGAACAAGGTTAAGGCGCCACACCAATAGTGATAAGCCTATGAACGCCACAAGAACTAGTCTTGATAAGTTCTAAGTTAGGAGCAACGCTCAACTAAAGAGGAATTAATCCAAACAAAATTCAACTTAATTCATTCATCCTGAAAGGAATACATAAATAGGGAAATTTTGAATTGACTATGCCTAATTTTAAATTTGAAATCATAATTAAAACATATAATTAAATGGTTTTCCGTTGGAGTTTAATGCTGATTTGATTTGGCCATGTGTTGGCTGAAATCTCCTTGATGCATTCACCCATGTGACTATTTAAAATTGACAAATTGATTGTGCCTTATTCTTGCTTGGCTGAATTGATTATGACAGATTTGGTCTTGAAAGGGAAAATTCATAATTATTGAGTTAATCTCTTGATCTTCATGTTTGGCCATGAGTTTGAATTCAGACTTGAATGAGATGATTGGACTTTTATCTTTGACTTAAATGGCTTGAATGAGACATGATTACTTGCCTTTCTTGAATGATCCTTGACTTGAATGCCTTGAATTAGACTTGATTATTTGTCTTTCTTGAAATAAGCTTGAACTAATTTGAAAATGGTCATGTATTTCCTTTCAAATCCTTAATTTATTTCGAGGCTGATTGGATTGATAGAAACTTTCCTTATTAGACTCTCTCCACGCCAATTTGAAATTGGCCTATCAATGCTATCTCCTTGCTTAATTATTATGATGATTCCACATGCTCTAGTTATGCCCTCCTAGGACTTAATCACTTGCCACTATTGGACCATATTAGAAGGAATTAAAATAAATTCTCAACCCCCATCTGACATGATTTTAACGAACTAAATAAAATACTTAAACAATAATTAAAATACTCATAAGACTAAAATAAATCCTAAGACTACCCATGAGAATAAAATCTCATTTTATTGAAAATAATAACTAAAACTATCATAATTTCCTTCCAAGAATGTAAACTCCAAGTGGTTTGTCTACTTGTAAGATTGTCCTCCGCAAATCATAGGTTGCCCCCCTTGGTTTACTGAAAGTGCAAAGTGTCAAGATAGCACTATAAGTTTGCCTATGTTTTGATGAAGACAAGGATTTAGTGAAAGCTTAAAGATAACTCAATAAATCAACATGTCAATGACTCAAGAGCTTCATGTCTAGAATAGAGTCATAAATAGAGTAATCATTAGTAGTCTTAAATATGTGTCTTAGTTATTGAGTCTAGGTTAGGTAAACCTAGATGCAAATCTCACAAGTCCTAAAAACTATCATATCATTTATATGAGACATGTCATCTAGATTATTATATGTTCATGCATTAATCATACATGTTATTTGTGCATCTAAGGTATAACATAATGGTAAAACATGTATAGTTGATAAGCATAACATATAGGTAGTTTACCATTTAATCTCTTAGCTAAAAATATGTTAGTTAATCGATTAAGCAAGGCGTTAATCGATTAACGTGAAATCGGGTTTAAATCAGTTTTAACAGATAACTTCAAAACAAAATTCACTTATTCTCAACAGCCCGTTAATCGGTTAAAAGGGTATTTAATCGATTAACTGGGCGTTAAACAACTTTTCTATATAAACTGTGTTTTTACACCATGCTACAAACATTCATTCATTTTTAGAATTACTAAGTTGCATATTTTCGTGCTCATTGTATGTCATATAGGTAGAGAGAATTATATGTGAGATAGTGAGAGATAGTATCATGCTTAGGGATTAAAATGTCATATAATTGCATGTGATCAAATGTGTCCATCATTCTATCTTTTCTTGCATGATTCTTTCAATTCTTTTAGAGATTTCGTGGGGTAAAAATTACATGTTTTTGCATGATTCTGATCTTATACATATTCTTGATAATTTGTGAGATTTTTATAGGGTTTATAGTTCGTCTTTAATTGTAATAATTGAGCCATATTGTGCTTCATAATACTCTATTTTTGTGTTGTTTTTGTGATAAGGAAAGTCGTCTCTTGGTGTCTTACCACCAACGAGATTCACTAAGTCTTCATCAAGACTTAGAGGTCTTGAGTTTAGAACATACTCTTGGCTAGGGCTAGATCGTAGGAAAGGTTTTCCTAGGCGATTAGAGGAGTCAAACCAAGGTAGGTGTTCTAAGAATTCAAGAAGGTAGCATCTAAGGTTTAGTGAAGAGAATCTCCCGAGATCGGAAGGGAAGGACTGAATGTAGTTTGTAGTGGACCGCAAAACGAACCAGTATAAAATCCTTGTTGCATGCTGTTTCTTACCCTTATCTCTTTACTTTTTCCAGTTGTTTAAATTGCCTATTTAAGCTGATAATTTGAATGTTGTGATTCTGCCATATAGTGATTAATTTTGTTCAAATATATATCTTGTATCATTTTTATAATATCGGTGAGTGGCTATGCAATCAAGTCATTCAGAAAATGTCTATTTTGTGCGATTTAATCGATTAAGCCAATGAGTTAATCGATTAACTGGGCGTTTTCCAGAATAGGGCTTTGGTGCAAAAGCGGTATTTGGTAACCGCAAAACCTATTCAACCCTTCCTTCTTCTAGGTGTGTTATGTCACTGATACCTAACATTTACATCAACTTTGCTAACAAATCACCGCCGTCGCCGTCCCTATCAATATCGACGGGCTCGTTCGTCTCCCGTAGATTTCCTCTCGACTACTTCGTTATTCATAATGAGTATTCACACTAACCGAGGTTAGCAGATTAAATCTTTTAATCATTCTTTTATATCGATCAGCCCATCCTAGGACATCTCCCAAAGGAATGCTTCTTGTGGGACCCGATCTTAAGTTATCACGTAATATAGGAATAACATCCCTACCACTATGAACCATTGTTGAATTATCCTGGACGGCCACATGGCCAAGCCTCTTACGGTCAAACGACCTTGTTGTGTGGTATCATGTAATCCTTTTTAGGCATCATCTTGCTCACGACGTCATCGTCGGAATCCTTGCCCGAATAAGGCGAAAGAATAAAGGTAACTATATAAGTTTGTTGATTTTGGCATCAGGCTCCTCGTTCGAGCCACAATCTCTCCCAATTATTAAATATACTTCTCACCCAAGCTAGAGATTAAATATACTATCTAAGCAATCAATTAATCAAAAGCAATAAAAAACATTGTATGTCTCTCGCCCAAGCTAGAGATTGTTGCTCAAGCGACAATTTCGTCAAGACAGACTCAATTCCCTACCTAGCTCTCGCCCAAGCGAGAGCCTGTCACTCAAGCGAAAAATCCACCAAAAACTAGTTAAAATCACCCTCTAGGTCTCACCCGGACGACCAGAATGTCCCAGAACAGGCAGAAAGCCTGCCTGGCCCTCGTCCAGGCGAGAACCACTCGCTTACGCGAGGCTAGCTCGCCCAGGCGAGTGGAGTCCAGTTGTCAGGACTACTTCCTCGCCCTTTTGGGCCACCTGTTCGAAAATCTCTGTTATTTCTGATCCCTACGCATTTTAGTTTCCTGAGTGGTGTTCCTTCATGGATAACTACCATAATAATTGATATTTTAATATATCCTAGGGCATACAACTTAAGTAATCATTCGTACTTAATCCAGGCATGCAATCATTTGGTTAAGTACGGGTTTAAAAAAACAAATATACCTCCCAAATTTTGAGGTAGTTGGGAGATCCGAGTGTCATATTCGGACACCACTATGTCACAATATATTCTCCCTCACCTTGGGTTGTAGAGCGGTTGATCTCCCTTAAGTGAATGGGTAGGTTGATCTCCCTCGGCTAATACTCGGCTGGATATTAAAAATTTCTGATTTTGGTTTACGGTTAGAACTTTGAACACAAAATTCGGAGTGAAAATGTTTAGAAATGCGTCATGGACAAACTTAATGTCTATCTTGACTCGAAATAATATTTCGAAGCCAATGGCATACTCGGAATTCGATTCCGATCTACAGAACTCAAAAACACATTACTGGGCCGAACTCGGGCGAATTTGGATCCGACAGCGGCTCAAAAACTTTCCACCACAGACAATTACGAAAATTTACCACAAAATAGGAATTCACAAAACAAGACTAACACTCAACTAAAATTTAGCCTAAATCATTACCGATTAATTTCTAAAATTATTGTTTGTCAAAATAAATAATTAATAAAACATACATCGAAAATTCACGGTGTTACACTTTCAGATGATTCGAAAGCAACCCATGACTATATATTTAGCATAGTTGGTGTAGCTATTTCTTGTGAAGAAGATCTTTGCTCCTGACCTTGGCACGATTTTGATGAAGACATTAACATCACCAAAAAGAAGAAAAGGAAGAATACTTATGAAGACAAAGAAGATTAAAACTTCAAGATAATTAGATTAAGTCTCTATAGGTACTTCTATCCTAAAAACTCTTAACTATACAAAGTAGTAATGCTCAAACTATTTTTAAAGAAAGTTGAAACACTTTAAAATACTTAAAACAATTTTCAAAAATAGTATGTAATAGGTTACTTCATCTAAGTAACAAGTTACGTGTGTGAGAAAAGAGTTATCCAACCTAAAACTGTTCAGAATAATCCATTACTGTCTTTGAGTAACAGATTACCAGATTTGAAAAGTTCAGTAACCGATTACCCAGATTGTTGTAATCGATTACTCTAATTCGATTTTAAATGAACAGTGGACATACAGTTTGAGTAATCGATTATCCACTGTCAGTAATTGATTACTTAGAGTCGTTGCATCAGATTTCAGATTTCAAAATGAAATATTCTCACTCCAAACGAAATCTCTTCACTTAAAACAACTCCTACACTTTTAGAAAGTCACCATGGGTGTTTGGAAAGTCTATATAAAGGCTCTAACTCTCACAACACAAATATGCAACAACACACAACTCTTATACAATTTCGAAAAGCTCTTAAACTTATTCTGAAGTTATTTCTCTACACTTTTTGCAACTAGTCCTTAACTTTCAAAGTTGTTTTTCTGAAGTTGCTTAGAAGTGTTTCAAAGTTTTCCAAAGAGCATTATTACTTGGTATACATAAAGAGTTGATTGGATTGCAAGTTATATTACTTTCATACTTGTAA